>NC_133417.1:116651136-116954166 GCF_049350105.2 Macaca mulatta
ACTATATAAGATGAACATTACCAAGGCATATAGTCGTCAGACTATTTGAGGTCAATATAAAAGAAAAAATCCTAAAGGCAGCTAGAGAGAAGTGTCAAATCACCTCTAAAGAAAATTCCATCAAACTAACAACAAAATTCTCAGCAGAAACTTTATAAGCCGGAAGAGACTGTGAAACTATTTTTAACCTCTTTAAAAAGAAAAAAGAAAAAAATCAGCCAAGAATCTCATATCCTGCTAAACTAAGCTTCATAAGTGAAGAAATACCGTCTTTCTCAGATAGGCAAACACTAAGGGATTTGCTATCAGTAGACTGGCCCAACAAATTGTGCTCAAAGGAATTCTAAACATGAAAATGAAAGAATGACATTCACCATCATTAAAACACACACACACATACACACACGTAAGTGAAAATCTCAGATCCTATAAAGCAATAACACACTTGAGACCTCAAGGAGACTAACTAAAACAACAACAACAACAACAAAACTATGACAAGAACAAAACATCACATATCAACACTAACCATGAATGCAAACTGCCTACATGCTTCACTTAAAAGTTATAGACAGGGGCTGGGCGCAGTGGCTCACGCCCGTAATCTCAGCACTTTGGGAGGCCAAGGCGGGCAGATCACAAGGTCAGGAGATGGAGACCATCCTGGCTAACATGGTGAAAGCCTGTCTCTACTGAAAATACAAAAAATTAGCCAGACATGGTGGCGGGTGCCCATAGTTCCAGCTACTCAGGAGGCTGAGGCAGGAGAATGGCGTGAACCCGGGAAGCGGAGCTTGCAGTGAGCCGAGAGCACTGAAAAATCTGAAAAATCAAGGATGAGGAATTGCTGCCTGACTCATTCTACAAAACAAGTAAAACCCTGATACCCATATCAGGCAAAGAAAAAGAGAAAACTACAGGCCAATTGCTTTGGCTATTCAGGCTATTTATAAAGAACAAAGCAGGAGGCATCACAGTACCCAACTTCCAGCTATGCTATAAGGCTACAGTAACAAGAACAGCATGGTACAGGTACAAAAACAAATACATAGACCAAATGAACAGAATAGAGAACCCAGAAATAACCCCACATACCATCTCACATCAGTTAGAATGGTGATTATTAAAAAGTCAGGAAACAACAGATGCTGGAGAGGATGTGGAGACATAGGAATGCTTTTACACTACTGGTGGGAGTGTAAATTAGTTGAACCATTGTGGAAGACAGTGTGGTGATTCCTCAAGGATCTAGAACCAGAAATACCATTTGACCCAGCAATCCCATTACTGGGTATATAACCAAAGGATTATAAATCATTCTACCATAACGACACATACACAGGTATGTTTATTGCAGCACTATTTACAATTGCAAAGACTTGGAACCAACCCAAGTGCTCATCAATGATAGACTGGATAAAGAAAATGTGGCACATGGCACCCATAGTCCCAGCTACTCGTGAGGCTGAGGCAGGAGAATGGCGTGAACCCGGGAGGCGAAACTTGCAGTGAGCCGAGATCGCACCACTGCACTCCAGCCTGGGTGACAGAGCGAGACTCTGTCTCATAACAAAACAAAAGAAAATGTGGCACATATACAGAATGGAATACTATGCAGCCATAAAAAGAATGGGTTCATGTCCTTTGGAGGGACATGGATAAAGCTGGAAGTCACCATTCTCAGCAAACTAACACAGGAACAGAAAACAAAACACCACATGTTTTCACTCATAAGTCGGAGTTGAACAATGAGAACACATGGACACAGGGAGGGGAACATCACACACCAGGGCCTGTTGGGGAGTGAGGGACAAGGAGAGGGAGAGGATTAGGACAAATACCTAATGCATGTGAGGCTTAAAACCTAGATGATGGGTTGATAGGCACAGCAAACCACTATGACACATGTATACTTACATAACAAACCTGCATGTTCTGCACATGTATCCCAGAACTTAAAGTAAAACAAACAAACAAACAAACAATACTGGGATAACTTGCTAGCCATATTCAGAAAAATGAAACTGGATCTCTATCTTTCTGAATATACAAAATGTAAGTCAAGATGGATTAAAAATTTAAATTTAAGACCTCAAACTATAAAAATCCTAGCGAAAATTTCTAGCAAATGTCATTCTGGATATCAGCCTTGGCAAAGAATTTACAACTAAGTCGCCAAAAGTAATTATAACAAAAACAAAAATCGATAAGTGGGACCACAATTAAACTAGAGACCTTCTGCACAGCAAAAGAAACTATCAACAGAATAAACAATCTACACAATGGGAGAAAATATTTAAAAAGTATGCCTCCAACAAAGGAGTAATATCCAGAAACTATAATGAACTCAAACAACTCAACAAGAAGAAAAAACAAACCCATTAAAAAGTGGGCAAAGGACATAAACAGACATTTCTTGAAAGAAGACATACAAGCAGCTAACAAACATATGAAAAAATGCTCAACATTTTTTGTTTCTATGATGATTTTATAGAAACACAAATTTAAACCACATTGAGATATCACCTTACATCAGTCTGAATGGCTATTCATAAAAGTCAAAAAACAACAGATGCTATTGAGGCTGAAGAGAAAAGGGAACACTTACACACTGTTAGTGGGAATTTAAATTTGTAAAACCTCTATGGAAAACAGCATGGAGGTTTCTCAGATAACTAAAAATAGAACTATCATTCAACCCACTACTGGGCATCTACCCAAAGGAAAGAAAGCATTATATAAAAGATACCTGCACTTATATGTTTACTGCAATACTATTCACAAGTCATGGAATTAAACCTAAGTTGACCATCAATGGATGGTTGGATAAGAAAATAAGTACCACATGTGCTCACGTATAAGTGGTAGCTAAACAATGGGTACTCATGCACATAAAGGTGGAAATAATAAACATGGGGGACTCTAAGAGAGGAGAGGGTGGGAGGAGGGTATGGATTTTAAAAATTTACTTACTGGGTACAAAGTTCACTATTTAGGGTGATGGCTATACTAGAAGTCCAAACCTCACCATTATGTGATATATCCATGTCACAAACATGCACATGTATCCCCTGAATCTAGATTTCTTTTAAAACAGAAGACAGCATAGTGCCATGTGCCACTGACTCTTTATATGATTCATACTAAAATGTTGCACTAAAATGAATCCTGTTCTATATTTACCTTTATTTGAAGTTATCATTCAAAATACTCAGAATTCATGGATCTTTTCAGATGTAATTATCTTGAAATTAGAAAATGTTTTCAATTATATATATCTCTCTGAAAAGCTCCATGATTAGTAAAGGTCATTAGATAGTTTTCTACTTATTTCATCATTTTAGTATTGTGTTATTGCTTCAATGACTGTCCAGTTTATTCAGAAGCTTGCCATTTTTTTCTGAGAAATTTCTGAGATCAGAGATGCTAATAATCTCTTCTCTTTGAGGGAATATGACAATCTCATTTATTTTTCCTTTTGTCTGGATGTCGTTTTATACATTGCTAGAGTATATTTATATCTTGAAACAGTATTTGACAATTTAAAAAATTTAAGATCACAGTATAAATAGATAAGATCCATGGTTTAAACTTAATATACCAAGAGATTATGAAAAAAAATGAAAAACACCAAGGGATTATGAAAAAAATGAAAAACAACAGAGAGGTAAGAATGCTTATTGGAGTAGTTACCACAAGTTTAATAAGCTCCAAGTTAATTATCAAATCAATGTATTATTATATTAAACTGCCTACTTAAGGCCAGACCAAAATAGAATGCACTGTAATTTAAGTGCGACATTAAAAATTCTCTTAAGTTTTTAGCATATATATATATATATATATATATATATATCCCTTTTTACATTTTCAGTATTGTCTAGCATTCTATTTTTCATATTATAGGACCTTGGAAAATATGTTAAGCTAATTATAGGTAATGTGATTTGACAGCAATATCAAAATTTTTAGTTATTATGATTGTGTTACATAGCATGATTATGTACATGTTTTTGAATAAGTACAGACAGATATATTACACAAAAGCAACACTGATATTCTAAGAAGTAACACAAAAATGAAAATGAACCATGAGTATTACTGAAAGAGAATAATTTAATGGAAAATTTCTGTGATGTTACCCTGAGAAAGCAAAACTTGAGCCATGTCAACCCTAATAAGAAATGACAAACCTTGAAAAGCTATCTATAAATTTTCTTTAAAGCAATATGCTTTTCAGATAAGCAAAATTGTTGTACATTGTTACCAGCTTCTATAAATGCCAGTTCAATTTCAGAATCTATTGTTTAATTGTGATCATATCAAAAAAGAATCCTTTCTAGAGAGCAAAAGCATTAAAAGAAAAGAAAAGATTATGATAATAAAGGAAATGTATCTTGTAACCATGGTAACATTGAAACTAAAATATTCAGAAAAGTCTTTTCCCCCTATATCATTGTTTTGTGAGGAGATGATTAGTTATCAGCTCTTGGAACCATAATCCTTTAAAATGATGTCATTTGAAAGCCAGAACACAAGACTTACATGGAACAATAAGGTCTAAATTCTCATGCTTCAGGAAATAAATCATGGAGACATTGTATGCCAGAGGGTACTCATAACTATTGGGTGGACAGGAAGAAGCTTCATATAGCATTGGTTTAATTTTAAAATTACTGTGTAAAGACATTATTTTTATGATAAACCATATTGCGGACTTGAAAGTCAAAATTTGCAGACATCCTTGGGAAAAACTGGCAACATTTCATTTGGAACTTTCACTGACTCTTGTGATCTGGAAGTTGAAGAATGAAATTGTGCTCATTTATCTTCTATTTTAGGGCAGAAGTTTGAAAAATTCTTTGAGTATGAACTGAATATCACCTGTTCCATTTGTAAGTCATAGACATATGGTTCTTCCTTCCACCATTAATGTCATCTTGTATCTTATTCCACCATTCTGGGAGATCTTTTGTAATTAAAATAAATATCAAAGTTTCGGTCCTATCAACAGAGCACTGATTTCAGAGCTGACAGGTTCTCTTGGTTTATTATTCCATAGAACAAAAAACAAAATCTCAAAAAACATTTTTCTATAGAAAGAAACTTGATAAAAATATTCAGACATTTATGAGTATATTAGAAATCGCCTCTGACAAGCGAACAAACACAATGAAATTTAAAAAGAAAACTTTTTGGAACTACCTTTGAACATACACAAATTTCCCCCTTCTAATCAATTAAGAAATTCCATTTTCTTAATAGTAGGCAAAGCATGTTTGCTTTTCATTTTCAAAGAGTTCTATGTCTTTAAATATTTACAAAACGGTTAACCTCAAAGTATGATTCTTTAAAAGGGCATATTGTTCTTGATAAGAACAATCCCAGCAGGTCACCCACTGCCATGTTTGGAGATTTGCATAATAGCACAGCTAAATACCTGACCCATCTCTGCATGCAGAAAGTAATAACAAAGATCTTTCTCCCTTCTAGGTGTCCATTGCCATAGTTACCTCACAAGTTCTGAAAATATGCTTATATAAAAGATGTCGGGTAGAAATTAATCACTGACTGGAAAATAAGTTTTCATGATGAGGTCAGGCTTTTGTTTCTGGGTCAGACTGAAACATTAGACAGTATTCTGATTTGAGCAGAACTGATTGCCTCTGGTTGGAGATCTACCTCTTAGGGTCTTACACAAAACACTGGCCTGCTTGAGTGTACACAGATGATTGTTTTATGTATTCGTTCCCTCAAGCCCTGTTTAAAAAAAAGAAAAAAGAAAACTGTCAACCATGCTGTTTGCAATGGTAATGCGTGACAACAAGTTTTACAAGTTTTTAGTGAGAGTGCAATGGAAAAAACAAATCAGGGACTGATCTCACAGTAATAAATGACTGGCTGGAAGATTCTAGTGATGGAATCTTTTTGCAGGGCCAACTAATGAATGCAGGACTTTGGGATATTTAGATGAAGATGAGAGGGGCTCAAGATATGAACCTTAATACAAGGAAAAATAAGAAACAAGAGAAGGAATATTGAGAGCTGTCAATGAGAGGGAGATCTTGGAGAAGAATAGTTAAGAGAAGTAGCTTTACATATTTTGTGGAAAGAATGAATTAGGAAAACCTCAGACTCAACTAGTGTGTGTGCAAGAAGATAGGCATTCTCACGCCATGCCTGGTAGAAATGCAAAATGGTACAAACCTTCTGGTAAACAATTTTGTGATACGTTATCAAGAACTTTAAAATGTTAAAACCTTTTGACATAATAATTCTACTTAGAAAATTTGTACAAAGAATTACACATAGAAATGCTTGTCCCATTTTTGTCTCACCAAAATTATTTATGACAGTGAAAATTTTGAAGTATTGCCCTTAGGATTTTGCAGTTAGGTAAATGATAACATATCCAATTTTCCAAGGTAATTTTAACTGAGAATATTCAGTGAGAAAGCAGAAGTGTGTGTGTATTATACAATTATGCACTGAATTTTGTGATATAACTGAATGTCTAATAATGTTCTTGCTTTATATAAAGACAGGTCTTAAGTTTTATAGAAGTTTCTTGGAAATTTTCCATATGGTATCATGAAATTCCCTGGATACAAGTTATATAATATTTCCTGTTCATGAAATTAAAGAACATTAATTCTATAACACTGATCCTAGAAAAGACATGTCAATGGTCAACTATGCCTTTTTTCATGGGAAGTATTTGTGAGTTGTGATCCTAGACCTTTTGTTTAAGAATTATTTCCCCTCTCTCTATGAAATCCCTAATTATTTAGCTGAGACCTGTCCCTCTGATTCAATTTTATTAAATTTACCTGTAGAGAACTTGGCCCTGAAAGGTGTTACAGCATTAAGCTTGGGGATAGGGAGGAGAGTGAGAAAATACTAATTCATCATAACATTCCTTTTCAAACCCCAGGAAAAGAAACTTGGACAGCTTCTCCAGTTGCTAGAGTAATAGGTCTTTGGCAGGCCCCCCCCAATCCATGTCTATGCTTTGTTAACCCCTAACAGGAAGAAGAAATACAATACAGGTTCAAGGTTCCAGACTGCTAAAACAAGTAATGAGGATAATAGCTAAGATTTCTTTATATTTTTTGGAGGGATTAAAAAATTGATACACAATAACTGTACAAATTTATGGGGTACATGTGCTATTTTGATACACGCATACAATATGTAATGATCAGATAAGATAATTGGGATATACATCATTTCAAACAAGTATTCTTCATTTGTGTTGGGAACCTTCTAAAGCTTCTCTTCTAGCTATTTTGAAATACACAATAAGTTATTGTCAACTATAATTGTCCTACTGTGCTAGGGAACACTAAGACTTATTCTGTCTATCTAACTTGTACTCATTAGCAAATCTCTCTTCATCCCCCTTTACCCTCTACTCTTCACTTTTTCTGGTAACTAACCACTATCCTAATCTCTACCTCCACGAGAGCAAAGTTTTTTGGCTCCCACCTATTAGCGCGAACATTAACAGCTAAGTTTTGTTTGGATGTTGCTTCTAAATAGGAAACCTATCTCGGTTTCTTGGAGTTATTGAAACTGATGTCTCACTACAACTGAAAGAATCACAGTAAGGTCAGCTCAGCAGGGTGAGCTGCCTCTAATTCAGCCAGAGCCTAAATTCATGGTGTAATGAAAGATTAGTGTTTTAGACTTTAAGCATTTTCCAACTTTTAATCTTGAGCATATGACAAGAAAACTGTTTTGAGCATATTCAGAAAAAAATGAAAGAAGTTGCCGTTCTCAAACAATGACTTACAGAATCCTCACTACTTGGAGGCTCTATAATGACTAATTCACTCATCTGCTTATTCAGTAAATATTTATTACACATCTCATATGTCCTAGGCTCTACTGTAAAAGATGAAAGTGTAAAAATATATATTATTTTTACCTCCAGTCAGCTCACAGTTTATCAGCTGTAAGAAAAGGCATATACAGGTTGAGTATCCCTTATCTGAAATGCTTGGGGCCAGACATGTTTCAGATTTCAGGTTTCTTGGGATTTTGAAATATTTGTATTATACTTACCAGTTCAACATCCTAATCTGGAAATTTGAAATCTGAAACATCTCAATGAGCATTTTCTTTGAGTGTCACATTGGTGCTCAAAAAGTTTCAAGTTTTGGAACATTTTGGATTTTGATTTTCCAGATCAGAGATGCTCAACCTGTACTAAAATTCGTGCAATAAAATGTTTACAGGTGCTTTCATAGAAATATATACAATGTTCAGTAGGAAATGAAAAAGGGATTGCTTACTGGCTGGTAAGGCGCAGGAAAGGCTTCATATAGCAGGTTAGCCTCAACTGATTCTTAACATAAATTGGAAAGCTGAGTGCTCCACTGTGGGAGCAAAAGTATGGAGGAGTTTCAGGCAAAAGGAGCAATTCTTGACAAAGACAACAAACATCTGATATTTCTCAAGACCTCAAGAAATTGGATGATTTAGCACAGCTGAATCTGAAGGGAACCAAGAAAAAGGAAAATTGTGAGGGCGTCTTGCCTATCACCCTGGTGAATTTGGGCTTTAATATGGAGACAATTTATTGAATGGTGTGATACTGAGGTAATAGAAAACCCATTAGAACACACTATTGGATGAATTCTGGTAAGAAGATGATGGTTTAAAGGTGATAAGGAAGAAAGGCTGTAGGGCTTTCAAACTTCCCAAACACAGGGAAGTTTTAATCAGAAATCTGATTAATTCCAGATTTCTGACTTGCAAGTCTGGGTGGATAGGGGTAATGTCTGTTGAGTAGATTACATAGCAGAAGAGAGTCCAAAAGATTAGAAAGATAAGTTAATAATCTCAAGTTAGACACATTGAATATACCTGGGGGGTGTTAGATGTTTGGAATTTGGCTTGAATATGACTAGGTTGCAGACTCACTCTGTGAAGACACCCATTTCTCTACTATTGTGCAAGGGTAATATTTCACAGAATCCAGTATGGCAGGTCAAAGAACAATCAGATAGATGCTGGTCAGAGCACCGGGATGTGGTCCTCACTGTCCCTACTGTCCCACACTTTTCCCTTTAATTCATGGATTGGGAAATGCAAAGAGAAGTCAGGCAGCTAAGTTAAGAAAGTATAAGGGTATTTGCAGTCTTTGAAGCAGTGACTGTTTAGTAACTGATGTGAAAACATATATATATACACACACACACATATACATACACATATATATACTTACACATATATATACATATATACACACACATATATACACATACACACACACACACACACACACACATACTTCTGTGGTTTTTTTTTTTTTTTGGCGGAGTCTTGCTCTGTCACCCAGGCTGGAGTGCAGTGGCGCGATCTCAGCTCATTGCAAGCTCTGCCTCCTAGGTTCACGCCATTCTCCTGCCTCAGTCTCCTGAGTAGCTGGGACTACAGGTGCCCCCCAACATGCCTCGCTAATTTTTTGTATTTTTTTAGTAGAGATGGAGTTTCACCGTGTTAGCCAGGATGGTCTCTATCTCCTGACCTCATGATCCGCCCTCTTCGGCCTCCCAAAGTGCTGGGATTACAAGCATGAGCCACCGCACCCGGCCAACATTTTAATATTTTCACCACCACACAGCCATATCTGTAGGTAACACATTAATTTTTAGCCTTGCTCATGGAATATATTTTGTGGCTTTGTTATAACTTTATTTCCTCCCTTTTTTTTCCTTTTCTTTTTTTTTTTTTTAGGCGGAGTCTTGCTCTGTTGCCCAGGCTGGAGTGTAGTGGTACAATCTTGGCTCAGTGCAACCTCTGCCTCCTGGGTTCAAGCGATTCTTATACCTCAGCCTCCAGAGTAGCTGGGATTATAGGCGTGCACCACCATGCCTGACTAATTTTTATAATTTTAGTAGAGACAGGAATCTCACCATTTTGCCCAGGCTGGTCTTGAACTCCTGGCCTCAAGTGATCCGCTGGCGTCTGCCTCCCAGAGTTCTGGGATTACAAACACGAACCACTGTGCCTGACCTGTTATGACTTTATTTCATCCTTAAGTATTTAGTAAAACTTACTAAGAGGAATTGAAACTAAATAAGGGTGAAAGGAGTCTTTCTCACACTGCAGTCAGAGTGTATATAAGGATTATTGCATCTCTAAGGGACAGATTTCATGGTAGAAGCAAGAAGTAGTAGCTCTGAAGCAAATAGAATAGGAGAACCATTGAGTAACAGGATTGACCAGCTCTGATCATTCATTGTTTACTACTGAGGCTAATAGTAATCCTTCTCAGGCACAGGGATAGAGAAAGGATTTGCTCCATCAATGTAGCCAATTCTTTCCCACCATCAGGCTCTGGATCTCACTAATTTTCTCATTGAGCTTCTAAAGAAAAACATTTTAGAGCGATGCTCCTACAGTGGAAAAAGCTATTCACTTAGGAGTAGGAAAACAGCATATTAGAATTTCTCCACTTTCTCCATATAAACTTTTGTTGATATTTTCCATAACTTATTGCAGAGATAGCACATTAGAATAAAAAGCTTATGGTACTGGGAATAAAAAAACTTTGGTTCTAGCACCAAATTTATACTTTCTAATCATAAAAATAAGACTAATATAAAAATAATATAAAATAGTTTTCAAATATAAAATAAGACTAAATATCCTTATCTGAAATAGTGGTAATGATACCTGCTCATTCAATTTTTATAAAGTTGCTATAAGTAGTATCTTTGAAATGTCTGTGAAACAAGTGACATCTTTTACTTTTGCACTTCTATGACTCAATTATGTCATTTGGCTACTTTGGATCCCCGTTTTCTTATCTAAAAATAAGGATTTTTTTCTTCTAAATAGTTTCTTGCATCTTTTCTAAAGCTAACATTCTGCAGTGTTACTAAGTAAAAAGAGAACATTTTCATGGGTGAAAGTTAACGGTGAGATAGCGTTTTTCCTTGGCATGTTTTCCCATGGTCCCTGCCTTTATAAAAGAGTAGGCACATCCTGCCTAAATGAAGAGAGCTCTGTCTCTGATATTTACATTATTTCCTGGCTAGAAGAAGATGAAATTTGTACAAATTACAAGAAAGCAAATCGCTGTGCTTACATAAATTACATAAAAATCCAAGACATGCTTTATAGAGACATTTGCAAGCTGCTCGTACTTCTGAAATCCAGAAAATTAATTGCCATTTCCACCAAGGTAAATAATGATACAAAATAGAGGAGGTGGATTTTATTTTTGATGTCTCCTATGTTGATAATTGCAGAGAATTGTGAGATGACAGCTTCCTTTTGTGGTCAAGTCTCTCAAATCCTACCTTCTCAAAATAGTTTTCCATGAGATCCTCGTCACTTTGCTATCACTTCATTTCTTTATTTCTGCCTAGTTTTATTGTAAGTGTAATTATTTGTCCTCACTAATCACACCATAAATGTGTCTACTTTTATGGTCTATAATTCCTCACATTTATGTAATATGACTTTTCTTATTCCATAGTATTAAATATGGACTAAGGACATGAGGTCTGGAATAAAACTATGTAACTTCTAGGTGTCTCAGTTTTCTGTACCCATAAAATGGGGGTAAAACTTCTCCCAACTTCACAAGACTGATATAAAAATGAAATAAAATAGTCCATAGAGAGCCTTGTACTCAACAAGAGCTCAATAAATGTTAGCTATTATTATTCTGCAAAGGAGGTAAGAACAATTCATTAAGTTTATCATTGAATTTGTGTCCTCTTGGAAACACACCAGGTCAAGGAATTTAGAAAAGAGTTAGTGTGTATAATCCAAGCACTTTGGGAGGTGGAGGCGGGCGGATAACGAGGTCAGGAGTTTGAGACCAGCTTGACCAACATGGTGAAACCGCATCTCTACTAAAAATACAAAAATTAGCCGGGGGTGATTGCATGCGCCTGTAATCCCACCTACTCAGGAGGCTGAGGCAGGAGAATGGCATGAACCAGGGAGGCGGAGGTTGCGGTGAGCTGAGATCGTGTCACTGCACTCTAGCCTGGGCGACAGAGCAAGACTCCATTAAAAAAAAAAAAAAATTGAGTTAGAGTGATTCTATGTAAAGGGTTTTGTTTACTAGATGACTTATATTAGGCTGTAGAGGATTTTAAAATGCATCCTGTGTCTGAGATCATTGATGTCATAATATAAACTCTGAAACATATAAAATGGCCATAATTATTGAATGAATGTTAACAGGGTTTTTTATCAGGCTTAAATTTTTAAAATACAGGTAGAGTGTTTAGCATGGGTTCACTAAATATTGGGTAATTTACTCCTTTTTAAAATTAATTTACACTTGAACAACTTCCATATTCCCTAAAAGGTTAGTCTTCACTCAGCCCTCTCTCTGTCTTCAGAGGAAGGTTTTGCTTCCCTGCCTTCCAACTTCCAGTTGTGAGGATATCAGTAGGGATTTGGGAACAGGTAAAGACCCCTGCATTTTCTCTCTTCCCTAAACTGTCTGCCCTGAGTGGAGCTGAACCAGTTTGAGTGAGCCAAGTTATCTGTCAGTGGCTCTGTCCAAGCATCTTGGTGGTAAATAATGACAAATTACGTGAAAGAATGCTGTATAAATTTAGAAAGTTTTAATACAGTGACTTATTTTTTCTTTATTGCACAAATATTTTTGCATTATTTAAGGTAATTGTAGCCCATTAGTTTGGAAATGTCATTGATTGGCTACGTCCTATTAATGTAGACTATAAATTGGCTGTAAATGTTCTTTTCTGTTTAAAGTTGTAGATCAAATTGACATAGCTGTGTGATGGCAGACATAATTAAAGCCATTCCCTATCTCCTCCACTACCATGGGTACCAAAGACTTTCCATCTCGAAGCAGATGGCTACTGAAGCCACAACATTGCTATCACAGTGCAGATCCAGACAAGCTACTGGATAACAGCTTAAATTTTCTCAAAAATCAAAAGTGGTTCATATTGCAAATTTCAGACAAACAGGACTAAAGGATATATAGAAAAATGTTGCTGAATATGAAAGGTACAAATTCACCCAAGCAAAACAGTTGGACATGAATTAAAACGGGGGGAAAAAAAGGAAAGAAAGGCAACACAAGGCACACATGCATGCATTTGTACTTGCATTTCTAATTGTATCATGGAAAGACAAATAGAAATCCACTGTAAATATTTTTATATGTTTCAATTATCATCTAGATCCTGGTTTAGCTAAACTAGAAATACAAAAACGCTCTTGTTGAAAAGAGCTATCCTGACCACTTCACCACTGAAGAAAACTTGCTTGCTCCATGCTTGTATGTATCTCTGAGTTTTGTCCTAATAAAAAGGAATAAAAAGGATTTTCCAAAGGCCCTTATCTATCAGTGATACCTCTTCCATGTGAGGAGGGGAAGCCTTTAATATACTGCTGTTGTAGGTCACATCTACCCTTCTACTTACCTAGATTAATTTCTAATTGGATCATGTTTAGAAAAGGTGCAATAAAGATGAAAGATTAGCTTTAGAAATTTTTTTCGAAAGGTATGTAATGTACTTCAGTAATATACTTATTGTTAAGTCCATCCCAGTTCATTCAAAAGGAACAGGATTTTAGTTTTGTTTCATACTAGTTGTTTGCATTTCCAGATTTTATCAAAAGACAACATTTTTAACAAAGGGGGTAGTTCCAATCAAATTTGCTTTACATCTAGGAAAATATATTTTAATAAATATTTATAGTCTTTCAATATTGTCAGACTGTTACAGGGAGAAGATGAAATGTTCAATAAAGAAGAGATTATGTAAAACATGGGTTGACAAAATATAATCCTTGGGCCAAATCTAGCTATGGCCTATTTTGTACTGCCTGCAAACTAAGAATGGTTTTTACATTTTTAAAGGGATGAAGAAGAAAGAGGAGGAGGCTAGAGGGTTAAGAGAAAGAAAGAAACTAGTGATAGTATATGGACCACAAACCCTACAATATTTATTATCTGGCTTGTTACAGAAAAGGTTTGTCAAACCTTGGTCTAGAAAAACAGAAAGTAACAAGAGGTACAAGCATACTTCTTTCTACCATGCTTTAGTTTATCGTACTGCACAGACATTGCATTTTTTACAGATTGAAGGTTTGTGGCAACCTTGCATTGAAAAAGTTTATTTTTCTAATAGCATGTACTCAGTCCATGTTTCTGTTTCTCATTTTGGCAACTCCTGTAATAATTTAAACTTTGTTACAATTATTATATCTATTATGGTTATTTGTGATCAGTGGTCTTTGTTGTTACTATTTTAGTTGTTTTGGAGCATCATGAAACATGCCCATATAAGACAACGAACTTAATGGATAAATGTTGTATGTTCTAACTGCTCTAACAATCAGCCATTACCCAATCTCTTCCCCTCTCCTTGGGCCTTCCTATCCCCTGAAATACAAAAATGTTAAAATTAGGCCAGTTAATAAACTACAATGACCTCTAAGTGTTTAAGTAAATGGAAGAGTTGCAAGTCTCTCATTTTAGATCAAAAGCGAGAAATGATTAAGCATAGTGAGGAAGGCAAGTTGAAACCCAAGGTAGGCTGAAAGCTAGTCCCCTTACACCAAACAGATAGCCAAGTTGTGAATGCAGAGAAAGCGTCATTTAGACAGACTAAAAGTGCTACTCCAGTGAACACAAATGATGAGAAAGCAAAACAGCCTTATTGCTGTTATGAAAATCATTTTAGTGGTCTAGATAGATCAAACCAGCCACAGCATTCATATAGGCCAAAGCCTAATCCATAGCAAGGCCTTAATTCTATGAAGGCTGAGAGAAGTAAGGAAGCTGCAGAAGAAAAGTTGGAAGCTAGCAGAGGTTGATTCATGAGGTATAAGGAAAGAAGGCATCTCCATAACATCAAAGTGCATGTGAAGCAGCAAGTGCTGATATAGAAGAAGCTATAGAAAGTTATCTAGAAGGTCTAGCCAAGATAACTGATGAAGGTGGTTCCACTAAACAGCATATTTTCAATGGATATTAAACAGTCTTATACTGAAAGAAGATGCCATCTAGGATTTTCATAGCCAGAGAGAAGCCAATGCCTGGCTTCAAAGCTTCAAATTCAGCCTGACTCTCTTTTTAGGGGTTAATGCATCTGGTGACTGGGAATTGAAGCCAATGCTCATTTATGATTCTGAAAATCCTTAGGACTGTAAGAATTATACTAAATTTACTCTGCCTATGCTGTATAAATGAAATGAGGCCTGGAGGACAGCACATCTGTTAACAGCATGGTTTGCTAAATAGTTTCAGCCCACTTTTAAGATCTACTGCTCAGAAAAAGGAAGATTCCTTTCCAAATATTACTGCTAATTGACAATACTTCTGATCATCCAAGAGCTGTGACAAAGATGTACAAGGAGAAGAACATTGTTTTTATGCCTGCTAATACAACATCCATTGTCTAGCCCTTAGATGGAGGAGTAATTTGACTTTCAAGTCTTATTATTTAAGAAATGAATTTCAAAAGGGTGTAACTACAACAGATAGTGATTCCCTGATTGATTAGGGCAAAGTAATTTGAAAACTTTCTGAAAAGGATTCACCATTTTAGAGGCTATTAAGTACATTTGTGATTCATGGGAGGAGGTCAAAAGAGTAACGTTAACAGGACTTTGGAAGAAATTGATTCCAACTCTCGTGGATGACTTTGAGGGGTTCAAGATTTCAATGGAGAAAGTAACTGTATGTAAATGTAGTAGAAACAGCAAGATAACTACAATTAGAGTGAAGCCTAAAGATATGACTAAATTGCTGTAATCTCATGTTAAAACTTGAATGGATGAGTAGTTGTTTCTTATGAATGAGTAAGTAAAGTAGTTTCTTAAGATAGAATCTACTCATGGTGAAGGTGTTGTGAACATTGTTGAAATGACAACAAAGGATTTAGAGTATTACATAAACTTAGTTGATGGAGCAGCAGCGGGCTTTGAGAGAATTGACTCCAATTTTGAAACAAGTTCTACAGTAGGTAAAATGTTATCGAACACCTTTGCTAGCTAGAGATCAATGTTCCATGAAAGGAAGAGTCAATAAATAATGGCAAACTTCACTGTCATCCTATTATAAGAAATTTCACCATCAGAAAGTTTCTGACTCACTAAAGGCTTAGATGATCAATCTCATTTTTTACCAATAAAGTATTTTTTTAATTAAAGCATGTACACTGCTTTTTAGACATAATGCTATTGCACATTTATTAGACTACAGTGTAGTGTAAACATAACTTCTGTATGTACTGGGCAACCATAAAGTTTTCATGACTTGCTTTGTTACAGTATTCACTTTATTGAAGTGGTCTGGAGCTGAACCCATAATATCGTGGAGGTACCCCTATACCTGGTAACTTAGAGTTTGGTGGTAAGATGCATTAGTCATCTTACTGTAGCAAAGTGAGAAATTTTGGATATATTTAAGAAAGGCAAGAGGATAGAAAATAACACTGGATAGAATGAAAAGGGTGGAGCAAGATGGTGGAACAGAAGGCCCCACTGACAGTACCCCACATAGGAACACCAAGTTCAACAACTGCCTACACACAAAAGCACCTTTATAAGAACCAAAAATCAGGTGAGCATTCACGGTATCTAGTTTTAACTCCATATTGCTAAAAGAGGCACTGAAGAAGAAAAACAACCTTGAATTGCCAATGCAACCCCTCCCACATCCCCCCACAGCAGCTGCATAATGCAGAGAAATCTATGTGCTTGGGAAAGGGAGAATGCAGTGCTTTTAAGATGTTGCATTTAACTCAGTGTTGCCCTGTCACAGCAGAAAGTAAAACTGGGCTGAAGTCAGCTAATGCCTGCTCCCATAGGGAGCATTCAGACAAAACCTAGTCAAAGGAGAACTCCCCATCCTAGTGGCCAGAAGTTGCATTCCAGCAAGCCTCACCACTGCAAGCTAAAGTGTTCTGGTTTCCTAAATAAAACTTGCAAGGCTGTCTGGGCCACAAGGACTGCAAGTCCTATTCCTGAGCTACATACTGAGCCAATGGACTTGAGGGGCACATGACCTACTAAAACACCAGAAGGGAGCTAAGGAAGCGCTTGAACCACCCCTCTTGCAACCCCAGGGGAAACAGCTCGTGGCTCCATAATAGACCTTACATGTCAGGAAAGGAGAGGGAAGTGTAAGGGGATTTCTGTCTTTCATCTTGGATACCAGCTCAGCCACAGTAGGATAGGGCAGTGTTCTAAGCTGTAAGGCCTCTATTGCAGGTCTTAGCATCCAAATGTCATTTCTAGACACACTCTGGGCCAGAAGAAAACCGGCTGTCTCAAAGGGAAAGACCCAGTCCTGGCAGGATCCATCACCTTGTGACTAAAGAGCCCTTGGGCCCTGAATAACCAACAGTGATACCCAGATAGTATACCATGAGCCTTAGATGAGTCTCTGAGATGTGCTGGCTTCAGGTACCAGGTTGGCCGCACTGGAGTAGAGCACCAAACAGGCTCTTGAAGTCCCCAATTTTAGGCCTTGGCTCTTGTATGACATTTCTGGACCTTCCCTTGGCCAAAAGGGAGCCAGCCCACTGCCTTGAAGTGTGAGTCCCAGGCCTGGCAGCCTTCGCCAGAGCTGACTAAAGAGCTTTTGGGCCTTAAGTGAACATTAGCGAGAGCCTGGCAGTACTCCTCATGTGGTGGCGACCATAGGGTGAGGCTCCCCTTCCTGTGGAAAGGGGAGGGAAGAGTAGGAAGGACTGTCTTATGGTTTGAAGGCCAACCAAACCATAGTGGAATAGAATACCGGGTAAGCTTCTAAGGTTTTTTACTCTAGACCCTAGCCGCCAGGTGGGGGAACTGGATGCCTACTGCCCATGGCCTGGGGGAACTTGATGCCCTGAAGGGAAGAACATAAGCCTGGCTGGCTTGCCACCTGCTGATTGTAGAGTCCTAGGGCCTGGAGTGAACATAGGTGGTAACAAGGTAATAGTTTCAGTGGGCCTTGGGTGAGATTCAGGGCTATGCTGGTCTCAGGTCTGACCCAGCAGAATCCAGTGGTGGTACCCACAGGGGTGCTTGTGTCACCTCATGCCCAGTCCCAGGCAGCTCAATACGGAGGGAGAGAGTCCATTTTCTTGGGATACAGTAAGAGAAGAAACAAGAGTCTCTGCCTGGCAATTGAGAGAACTTCCAGATCTTATCCACAGATCTAATCTACATCTTATCCAGATCTTGTCCACAAGCACCAAGGCAGTACCTCTACAAGTCTGAAAGAACAAGCACATTACTGCCCTCGGAGAGCCTCCTGATGTAGATATGGCTTAGATCACAACAGTCACATCCTTTTAAATACCTGGAGAACCTTCCAAGAAGAATAAGTACAAACAAACCCAAACTACAAAGACTAAAATAAATATTTAACTCTTTAATGCCCAGACACTGACAAATATCCACAAGCATCAGGACCATCCAGGAAAACATGACCCCACCAAATAAACTAAATAACCCACCAAGGACCAATCCTGGAGAAACAAAGATATGTGACCTTTCAGACAGAGAATTCAAAATAACTATTTTGAGGAAACTCAAAGAAATTCAAGGCAACACAGAGAAGGAATTCAGAATTCTATCAGATAACTTAAAAAGATTAAGTTAACTAAAGAGAATCAAGCAGAAATTCTGAAGTTAAAAAATGCCATTGACATACTGAAGAATATATCAGAGTCTCTTAATAGCAGAACTAACCAAGCAGAAGAAAGAATTAGTGAGCTTGAAGATAGACTTTTTGAAAATATAGTCAGAGGAGACAAAAGGAAAAAGAATAAAAAAACAATAAAGCATGCCTACAATATCTAAAAAACAGCCTCAGAAGTGCAAATCTAAGAGTTACTAGCCTAAATGAGGAGGTAGAGAAAAAAATATGGGTAGAAAGTTTATTTAAAGAAATAATAACAGAGAACTTCCCACACATAGAGAAAGATATCAATATCCAAGTACAAGAAGCTTACAGAACACTAACCAAATTTAACCCAAAGAAGACTACCTCAAGGCATTTAATAATCAAATTCCTAATGGTTAAAGATAAAGAAATAATTCTAAAAGCAAGAGAAAAGAAGCAAACAACAAACAATAGAGCACCCACACGTCTGGCAATAAGATTTTAACTGGAAACCTTACAGGCTGAGAGAGTGGCATGACATATTTAATGCGCTGAAAAAAACCCAACTTTTACCCTGGAACAGTATATCTGGACAAACATATCCTTCAAGCATGAAGGAGAAATAAAAATTTTGCCAGACAAACACAAGCTAAAAAGTGTTATCAACACCAGACCGATCCTACAAGAAATGCTAAAGGGAATACTTCAATTGGGAAGAAAAGCATATTAATGAACAATAAGACATACTCTGAAGGTACAAAACTAACTAGTGATGGTAAGTCCACAGAATAATACAAAATAGTATAACACTGTAACTCTGGTGTGTAAGTATTATCTTATTATTAAGAACTATTATCTTAAGTAGAAAGACTAAAAGATAAAGCAATCAAAAATAATAACTACAACAACTTTTCAATACATAGGCAGTATAATAAGATATAAATAGAAAAAACAAAATGTTAAAAAGCAGAGGGAGGAAGTTAAAGTGTTGAGTTTTTATTAGTTTTCTTTTTGGTTGTTTGTTTATGTAAGCAGTGGTCAGTTGTTATCAGCTAAAATTAATGGATTATAAGAAGTTATCTGTAAACTTCAATGCAATGGATACACAAAAATTAAAAAGCAAGAAACTAAGTCCTATAATCACAGAAAGTCATGTTCACTAAAAGAAAGACAGGAAGGAAGGAAAGAAGAAAAAGAAGATCACGAAACAACCAGAAAACAAATAACAAAATAGCAGGAGTAAGTCCTTACTTATGGATAATAACATTGAATGTAAAAGGACTAAACTCTCCAATCAAAAGACAGAGTGGCTGCATGGATGAAAAATAGGAACCAATGATCTCTTGCCTGCAAGAAACACCCTTCACCTATATAGACACACACAGACTGAAAATAAAGTGATGGAAAAAGATATGCCATGCCAATGGAAATAATAATAAAAAAAAGAACAGGAGTTGCTATATTTGTATCAGACAAAACAGATTTCAAGACAAAAACTATAAGAGGAGACAAAGCAGGTCATTATGTAATGATAAAGGGGTCAATTCAGCAAGAAGATATAACAATCATAACTGTGTATTACCCAACAATGGAGCACCCAGATATATAAAGCAAATACTATTAGAGCTAAATGAAGATAGACCCCAATAATACAATAATAGTTGGAGACTTCAACACCCCCACTTTCAGCGTTGGACAGATCTTCCAGAAAGAAAATCAACAAAGAAACATTGGACTTAATCCGCTCTATAAACCAAATGTACCTAATAGATATTTACAAAACATTTAATCCAATGGTTGCAGAATACAAATTCCTTCCCTCAGCATACAAATTATTCTCAAGGATAGACCAATGTTATGTCACAAAACAAGTCTTAAAATACTCAAAAAATTGAAATAATATCAAGCATCTTCTTTGACCATAATGGAATAAAACTAGAAATGAATTACAAGAGGAATTTTTGAAATTATACAAACATGTGGAAATTAACCAATATGCTGCTGAATGAACAGTGGGTCAATGAAGATATTTTTTAAAAATTGGAAAGTTTCTTGAAAAAAAAAAGATAATGGGAGAACAACATACCAAAACCTATGGAATACAGTGAAAGCAGTACTAAGAAGAAATTTTATAGCTATAAATCCCTACATAAAAAAAGAAGCAAAACTTCAACTAAACAACCTAATGATGCATTTTAAGAACTAGAAAAGCAAGAGCAAACCAAACCCATATTAAGTAGATGAAAGAAAATAGTAAAGATATGAGTAGAGACAAATGAAATTGAAACAAGAAAACAAAAGATCAACAGAACAAAAAGTTGGGTTTTTTTTGAAACAATAAACAAAATTGACAAACCATTAGCCAGACTAACTAATAAAAAAAAGAGAAGAGATTCAAATTAAAAAAAAAAATCAGAAATGAAAAAGGGGACATTACAACTGGTACTACAGACATTCAAGAGATCACTAGTGGCTACTATGAGTAACAACATGCCAAAAAATTGGAAAACCTAGGAGAAATGCATAAATCCCTAGACACATACAACCTACCAAGATTGAACCAGGAAGAAATCCAAAATGTGAACAAACCAATAATAAATAATGAGATCGGTCATAATAAAAAGACTTCTAGCAAAGAAAAGCCCCAGATCTGATGGCTTCACTGCTGAATTCTACCAAGTATTTAAAGAACTAATACCAATCCTAATCAAACTATTCCAAAAACTACAGAAGAAGGACTAGTTTCAAATTCATTCTGTGAGGCTAGTATTACACTAATGCCAAAAGCAGACAGACACATCGAATAAAAAAAGCTACAGGCCAATATCACTGATGAACACTGATGCAAAAATTTGTAACAAAATACTAGCAAACTGAATTCAACAATATATTGGAAAGATAATTCATCATAACCAAGTGGGATTTATCTTAGGGATGCAAGAATAGTTCAACATATGCAAATCAATTAATGAGATACAACATATCAACAGAATAAAGGATAAAAATTATATAATCATTTCAATTGAAGCTAAAAGAGCATTTGATAAAATTCAAAATCCTTTCATGAATATACTGAAAAACTAAGTGTAGAAAGAACATACATCAACATTACAAAAGATATATATGACACAGCTACAGCTAGCATCATACTGAATGGAGAAAAACTGAAAGCCTTTTCTCTAAGATTTGAAATATGACAAGGATGCCCACCCTCACCATTTTTATTCAGCATACTGGATAAAAGTGGATAGTTGAATAGAGGAATCAGACAAGAGAAATAAATTAGAAAGCATCCAAATTGGAAAAGAACAAGTTAAGTTATTCTTATTTGCAGATACAATCTCATATCGAGAAAAACCTAAAGACTCCACCAAAATAAAACTATTAGAACTAATAAACAAATTAAGTAAAGTTGCAGGATACAAAATCAACATACAGAAATCATTAGCATTTCTATATGACACCAGCAAACAATCTGAAGAAGAAATTAAGAAAGTAATCTCATTGACAACAGCTACAAATGAAATAAAATACCTTGGGATTAACCAAAGAAGTGAACCATCTCTACAATGAAAACTATAAAACACTGATGCAAGAAATTGAAGAGGACACCCAAAATTGAAAAGATACTCCATGTTCATGAATCAGATATTCAATATTGTTAAAAATGTCCATACTAAAATACCAAAAGCAACCTACAGATTCAATGCAATCCTTATCAAAACACCAATGATATTTTTCACAGAAATAGAAAAAACAATAATAAAATTTATATGGAACCACAAAAGACCCAGAATAGCCATAGCTAACCTAAGCAAAAACAACAAAACTGGAGGAATCACATTACCAGACTCCAACTTATACTACCAAGGCCGGACAGAGTCGTTCACACCTGTAATCCCAGCACTTGAGGGCTGCGGTGGGAGGATTGCTTGAGTCCAGGAGTTTGAGACCAGCTTAGGCAACATAGTGAAACCCTGTTTCTACAAAAAATAGAAAAAATTGGCCAGGCCAGGTAGTATGTGGTTGTAGTTCCAGATACTCAGGAGGCTGAAGTGGGAAAATGCTTGTGCCCAGCAAGTCAAGGCTGCAGTGAGCCATGATCATGCCACTGTATTCCAGCCTGAGAAACAGAGTGATACCATGTCTTAAAAAAAGAAAACAAAACCAAATTATATTACAGAACTATAGTAACCAAAATAGCATGGTACTCACATAAAAACAAACATGTAGACCAGTGGAACAAATTAGAGAACCCAGAAATAAATTCATACATCTATAGTAAACTCATTTTTGACAAAGGTGCCAAGAACATACACTGGGAAAAGGACAGCTCCTTTTATAAATGGTTCTGGGATAGCTAAATATCCTTATGTAGAAGAATTAAACTAGACCCTATCTCTTACCATATTAAAAATCAAATTATAGTGGATTAAATACTTAAATCTAACACTTCAAAGTGTAACTATTAAAATAAAAATTGGGGAAACGTTTTGAGACATTGGAGTGGGCAAAGATTTATTGAGTAATACTCTGTAAGCATAGGCAACCAGAGCAAAAATGGACACATGGGATCACATGAAGTTAAAAAGCTTCTGCACAGCAAAGGGAGCAATCAATAAAGTGAAGAGACAACCCACAGAATGGGAGAAAAGGTTTGCAAACTATCCATCTGACAAGGGATTAATAACCAGAAGGAACTCAAACAACTCTATAGGAAAAAATCTAATAATCTGTTTAAAAATGAGCAATAGATCTGAACAGACATTTCTCAAAAGAAAGCATACAAATGGTAAACAGTTACATGAAAAGGTGCTCAACATCAGTGATCAACAGAGAAATGCAAATTGAAACTACAAGGAGATATCATCTCACCCCAGTTAAAATGGTTTATATACCAAAGACAGACAATAACAAATGCTGCCGAGGATGTGGAGAAAAGGGACCTCTCATACGCTGTTGGTGGGAAGCTAAATTAGTACAACCACCATGGAGAACAGTTTTGAGGTTCCTCAAAAAAACTAAAAATGGGGTGCCATATGATCTAGTCATCCCGCTCCTAGGTATATACCCCCCAAAAATGAAATCAGTATATCGAAGAGGTATCTGCACTCCTATCTTTATTGCAGCACTGTTCACAGTAGCCAAGATTTGGAAGCAACCTAAGTGTCCATCCACAGATGAATGGATAAAGAAAATGTGGTACATATTCAGCCATAAAAAAATGAGTTCCTGTCATTTGCAACAACGTGGATGGAACTGGAGGACATTATGTTAAGTGAAATTAAGCAGGCACAGAAAGACATACTTTGCATCTTCTCACTTATTAGTGGGAGCTCAAAATTAAAACAATTGAACTCAAGGAGCTAGAGAGTAGAAGAATTGTTACCAGAGTCTGGGAAGGGTAGTGGGGGGAAAAGTAGGTATGGTTATGGGTACAGAAATAAAAGATAGAATGAATAAAACCTAACATTTGCTAGCACAAGATGCCTGGAGTCAATAATAATTTAACTGTACATTTTAAAGTAACTAAAAGAATATAATTAGATTGTTTGTAACTCAAAGCATAAATTCCATTTACCCTGACAAGATTATTATGCATTGCATACCTGCATTGAAATATCTCATGTAACCATAAACATATACACCTGCTGTGTTCCCCAAAAATAAATATAAAAAATTAAATAAGAGCACTGGACTTTATAATTTAGGGTTTTAATGAAAAGGAAATTGCAAAATATATAGCAGTTATAGAGAATCTGGGAGAAAAAAGGACTTATGTTAAACATTCGGTCCTTAGTACCATATGATGTCAACGATGTTCTCTACAGACAGAAGATGATAACCACAATCAAATGGGGATCTCCACAGATGGAAAGTGAGACAATTTTATGTGCCAACTGAACAAGACATCAGGAAATGACAATAACAATATTTGGAAGATAAAAGATATCAAAAGATATTCAAACTCCCAAAGGTTCAATGACTGACATTTTGAGTGTTTAAGTTTGCATTTTAAAATAAGAAACCATCCACATAAAACAGCACATAGAAAAAAAGTTATCCTTTCTCTATACTTCTCAAATATATGCTATTCTTCGGTTATAGTAAACAGTTTTATAAACTTTCGTATCTTTTTCTATGCAGTTATTTACAAATGCAAATGTTTAACATTTATGTTATTTAGCATAAAACAAATATATTTCTTTTATTTAAAATATAAATATTTGACACATATTAACATATCCATATTATAAATAATATATATAAAGTGGTTGCTATTGGTTTTACACAAATGGGAATATATCATGCAGATATTTCTAAACCTTCCTTTTTTCATTTCGTATGTTACATGATTCTCAGGTCTTACAGATGGATCTTTCCATTCAGTAATGTGTAGGTAGACTTCATTTTTTTACTGTTTCACAAAATTTCTTAGGTGTGTACCATAATTAATTTAAACTATTTATTTGGCTTTAGACAGAATGTTTTACTATTTTGCTGTTAGGAATTACATGCAGTCTTGTGACCATGTCTTCTGTAATTTTAGAATTCCTCCTGTTGTATCCCTGCTCAGTTGTCACTTTCAAATACCTATTTTCAAAGACAGTTCACTTTATCATTATTCTTAATCACTGTACCTAACAGACTTCATATGTCTTTAAAGAAATGGATAATCATAATCCTTACATTATTTTAAAGTTGAATTTTGGAAATGAAAAACTGACCAATACTGAGTAATCTGTTTGAATATAGATTTAAGTATTGTTAGTCAAAAAGCCAGGATCATCCAAATACACAATCTTCTGCCTCAGAAAATGGTGTGCTACTTGTCATTGGAAATACTTAAATATGGAACAGACATTTTTTTTACAGAGACATTTCAGATAAGATTAAAGTACTGAATAAGTGATAAATCTAGATTATTTTTAGGGATTTCCCAACCTTGAGGTACTTCAAAAAGAAAAAGTTGGGGCTATTTGCAGTGCATGACTATTTATATTTTCTTTTAAATTCATTTATTCATTTCTTTTAAATTCATTCACATATGATAAAATAACAGTGAGCTGAAAAACATGGGCAGTAATCTTTGGTCAAATATGCTATAAAAACAAAACTTAAAAAACACAGAAAAACTAGTCAAACGTCTTCATGCTCATACTTACTAAAGAGTAGAAAGTTCTCAGAAGACTGACTTTCCTATGATTTCTTATAAACCGGAATTAGATATCAATAGTGTGCTCCCCGTAACTATTGCTCCAACATAATTAAGTATACTTCATTGCTGGACATGCAGCTGTGGGATTATTTTTCTTATCTGCCCTTAGCAAATAATCCTTTCAGTTTAAATCCTTCTCAGAGTAGGAATCCCTTGCTATCAGTTGCTACCGTATAAGTAATTATTTCTTCTTAATTGTTGTGAAGTAAGTGTACTGGTTGGGTGATGCAGGCTGAGCCTCCCACCTTTCCTCGTAGCATTGAGACAGGATTTACAGGTATACTTATGACTTGATTTTATTCAAAGGGATAACAGATAAGTGGGTGTTCTGCATGCTAGTAAACAACAGGTTCAACTCAGGAGAAAACCTATTATTGTATCTTTCCTATTTTCTCTAAAAGGTATTGCTATTCTTAAACTAGGAACAGTGCTCTCTTCAAGAATCTCCGTTGGATATTAACTCTGCAAATTGTCCACACAAAATTACATAAAGCCTACATCCTCTTATAGGACATCATTACATTTTGGCCTCTGATGATAATCATTATGATTTGAAATGGCCAGTGGCAACTACATCTTTGACATTTGTTATACTATCTTTAGTGGTCTTTTTGCCATAGCCATAAGGGATGCTGCTTTGTAACAGTAGTAATATTAATTGCTACTATTATCTTGCTTCTCATGTTAAATTTTCAGTCAAATCATTGCTGTAAGTCTAAATGAGCAGTCAGGGATAAAAAGGACAAAGGAGTAGGAGGAAAATACATGACTAGACTGAGCCCTGCTGCATACTGAGAGGTAATTTACACAAATAGGCTAGACGAAAACAGATGGGAAGAGGGAGAGAGCGAGAGTGTTGACTAATGACACCTGACTGCCAAATGACCCTGTGGGTTTGAATGCTGGCAGGACACCTAAAACTGTGCCAGCATCCACTTGGAACTGCCCAGTTCTCACTCACATTTCATTTAACAGGCTAACCTTGGTCTTTCTATTGTTACCATCACCAGGAAAATTTATACCATGTCTAATTACGGTCCAGAAAATATACATTCTAACTGGGTTTTCTTCTTTGAGAAGCTATGTGTTGCTGAACTGCTCAGGAGTTTATTGCTACAGTTGCCTTTGTTTCCAACAGGGAAAATTCCATATATTTGTTCTTTTAAGAGCTTCTTTTGTAAAGTTGCAGTATGGGGCATCTTTTGTGGCTTAATAAAAGATGTGGCGGAAAACAAGAAATGTATTCTAAGAACATAACTATATTATTAAATACTTTGCTCTTGATAAAATATGTTTGATCCTGATAGGTGAGGCATTCCTAATACTGTAACTAATGGACTCCTACCTGTCTCCTATTCTCATTCTTACTTTTAACTTTTAATCTCTTTTTAGCTACCAACATTAATGTTTATGGATGTATATTAAAATACACTCTGGGCTTGGAATCAAGAGTCTTAGGTGCCAGCATTAGGTATATACCAAGTAGCTAACTGAACTAAAGACAATAATTTGGCATTCCTGTGCTTCAATCTTTCCATCTCTAAAATAGGAATAATGTATTCTCTCCAGTGCTGCTGTGAAAAGCATAATGAGAAGAGAGAGAAAGAGAGTGTGTGTGTGTGTGTGTGTGTGTGTTTGTCTTTGCACATGTGTTGCCTATAGAAAGTATAAAATCTGGTATATGGCCATACCACCCTGAACGAACCCGATCTCATCTGATCTCAGAAACTAAGCAGGGTCAGGCCTGGTTAGTACTTGGATGGGAGAAAGTGTAAAATCTGGATTACTAAAATCATATGTGTCTGTCTAGAGTTTATTTACAGTAAAAGTTCAGAAGTACTAGCTGATTAAAAACTAATTTTAAAAAAAATTGAAATATTTCTATAATGGCTAAGAAGCCTTAGATTGTTGATAGTAATTATGATATTGTGTGCATTTATAAACAGCATTTATGGATATTAACAGTCCTACACATGTTCTTGAAGATACATTTCCCTCTTTTTTTAACTTTAAAGAACACCAAGAGTATATCGGAAAAGTGAATGGGAACACAGACTGAGGTCTGGGCCATATTTAATATTTCTAAGCTATACAATATTAAACAATCATTCCATTGTCATTTGAGAAGTTATTCTCTTCCTGTATCCTCTTCCTGCCCTAGCCCTTTGGAGAAGAGATTAAAATGACACCAAAAGAAAATGAGTTACATTCTATAATTTAAAAGATTTTAAGCTGAAAGGAAATTCTTAGGAATCAATCAGTTTAACTCAGAAATAAATTACACACCTTCCACACCTCATTTGTTTACCATGCCTGAATCTAAAATGAACTGCCAGTGTAGTGTAATCTATTTTGTCAGAACAAATAAATAGAGATCATTGGGTATGGACATCAATAAATCCTAAATTGTGAAAGATGGGTCTTCCTGACTCAAACTGTGGACATTACTCTGGCTACCCACTGGGGAAGAGGCAGGTGTTCAGACATTACAAACATGACTTGAAAGGCAAACCCTTGGAAAAGTCTCACTCTCCAGGCCCTGGAGTCCAGAGATGCCTGAGCGAATGATTGGGTAGTGTGGGAAAATAGGAAATGTCAAGGAGAACCAGAGAGAATATCCCAAAGAAAAGGGAAAAAATATAGAATCAGGGAAGACGGAGGGGGGTTCTTGAAATTAAGAAGAAACCAAAGAGAAGCAAGTCATCGAAGAATGGGAGTCAGAAATAAGGAAAACAACTAAATAGCTGAGGAATATGTCCTCAAATTATGAATTTGGACTGAATCTCACTCTGAATTCTTAGGACTCACAGGTTTCTGGATAGCCTATGAACTTTAACTGGAGCTCTTTGGCTCACAGTGCAACATAACGTCCATCACCCTCAATCTCTCCAAATCTCAAATCTTTCTCCCAACCTAGTAAGGTAGAGCAGAAAAAACAAAACAAAACAAAACAAAACAAAACAAATCTGTAAAGACAGTTTTAACATTAAAGACAAAAGTTTCTATTTATTCCTTGGTTGCAGCAATGCTAAATTCTAAAGACAAAATACTGCAAAATATTCAAACAAAGTAAGAGTAAAACAATTTTTTGATTTTTAAAATTACTCTGAACATTAGTGTAAAATGAAAATTTAAAAAATCAATTTTCCCAATGGCTTGTATCCATCCCTGTTTACTAAGAGCATTTTCAAAAACGTCACCATTTTCTCAAGTATCCCAATGGTAAAGACATTATGCATTTCACCATCTACTACAATAGCTTATAATGATGTTTATAACAGAAAAATGAATAAAATATGCAATTGCTGTAAGGTCTGGCACAATTTGTTTGGAAATTTCTATAATTATTTGACATTTCTCAAAATAGTAAAAAAGCTTTCCTTTTAAAATAAATTTGTGAGGAAAATATCTTAAAATCATTTAGCTTGGCAATGAAAGAGGCAGGAATATAAGAGAATTTGGAAAGTATTTCTCAGAGTTATAAAATGTTAAGTCATCCATTCTCTTAACTCAGGCCCTTAATTTTTGAAACACTTTTCTTCAAAAAGAAAGCTTTAGTTTTCTAGGTACTTTTATGTTACCACACTTCTCTTCAGAAAAACAAGAGAAGGTGATTGAAGAAACTATTTCCCTTAAGTACATTGCTGTGATATTAAGATAAATACAGCTTCCAAATATAAACACAAAGTCCAGCTCAACATTAAAAATACTTTAATGAGTTTTAAAACTTATGTCTGTATCACACAAAACACAGGCTGTATTGACTTAAAGGCCTTTATAAAAATTCATGAAAGCAGAAAAAGAAAGATTGAAGTTTATTTCTTATTTTATCAATGTGTAGTTACAATACAAAAGAAACTTCCATATAAATTTCTCTCATTCTCCTTTTCTCCAACCATTTTCAAAAACCCTTTAAGACACTTTTTAAATGTGAAATTTTATATGTGCACCTGGATTAGAAAATAACCATCATGTTCAAAATATTATTTCAGAAATTGAAATGACAATAATTTGAGGCCAACAGATATCAATTAAGGCAGACTCAGAAACATCCAATAATAGGTGTCCATACAGGGTTATTGCTTATTGTTTAACAAAAATAATTATAGGATTTGTAGTCATTTAATATTCTTTGAAACATAATCAGATCATAGAATCTTAAATTCAAAGGATGCACTGAAGATCACGTAGTACTGTCTTCTCCTTCCATCAGTATCCATTCTGCAACACCTCACTCAGGAGATTATACAGCCTTTACAAGAATACTTCCACTGACAGAGAGCTCACTACTTCACGAAGCATCCCATTCTATCTTATGCATGTATTTAATATTATGTGTATGTTCCTTATACAATAGATAGAAAAATCTGCCTTCCCAGAAATTCCTAAAATTTCTGTCTTTGGCCTTTTTTCCCACCATATTTTGGATGACAATTGTACTCTTTCCAACTTACAACGCTTCAATATTTTAAAGACAATTCTGGAATCCTGGGGGTCTCTTTTCTAGGCATAAAATTCCTCAGAAGAGAATCATACAATATGATTCTCTGACCATTCACCAGTCTAAATTGCTTTGTCTCCATTTCATGATCCCTGAATTTGACCCAGAATTAAGTGTAGTGCTGTATGTGCAATCTGTACAGCAAGTCCAGTAATCATTTTATTCTGGATATTGTACATATGTTACAGAGGTTCAAGCATGAATTTGTATTTTAGAGCACCACAGAAAGGCACTCATAAAAAGATTCTTAAATATTGGATTCATAAAATTGATGGTATACATGGATGTGACATCCAGGGAATCTGTGATTACCCAGGTATGTAATGTGAATATGAATATGTGTATGTTGTAGGATAGAAAACACATAACTTCCATTATTTCAGGAGTGAATGACTCCACTATAGTTCAGAATCACTGTCTCTTTAATACGCATTACTGTTTAACCAGTTCTCCCCATCTTGATTACGTGCACTGACTAAATGAACGAAAGTATAAAAACCTGAATTTTACTCATATGTATCATAGTACTAACTCCAGATACATGAAATTTGATTCTTGTCATCTAAAAAATTATTAATTCTTCCTGGCTTTATCTAACCTATAATATTTTTTGAAGCCAATTGTTCTGAATAACCTATAACATTTTAAAGCATAACTTCTATCTTCATTCATGTAATCAATAAAACATTTGACTTAATAGAGCTAAGAATAAATTTTCTAAAACACTATTAGAGTCACCCAATTATATTGGTATATTAATCAAAGCTATTTGGTAATATTATTAGTACCAAGACAGAATTGAAAAATCATAATTGCTCTATGATTTTTTGTGCTTCCATCAATTGTAAAAACTTTGCAAATGCCTTAGTAAACTAAAACATACCGTGTCTGTAGAATTTTTCTGATATATATATCTAATAAGCCAATAGATTTGATTTTTTTTAAAATAAGCACATCTGCGTCTTTTCGCGCAACCCTTCCTTACCTAAGTATTCAAAATAATGTTTGTTAACTAGTGACTCACATATAATTTGTCCTCCTATTCTGCATTTTAAAAATAAATACGTAAATGTCATTCACACACATTAAAGCTTTATGGCTCCCTTCCTGCCTTCTATAATATTCAAGAATTCTGGAAAGGATAGCTCATTTGAAGTCATTTAAAGGACTAAGTGACTCCGTGTAGTTCTTTACTTGTCTGATGTTTCAATGCCATACTATACATGCCTCCTTTAACCTATCCAATGTGAAGGTGATCCTCCCTAAGAGAGAAGGGAGGTTTTTTTATGTTCTTTTTATCATGTCTTAATGTTCCTCAAGCAATGGAACAGTTCTTTCTTATGCCGAAAACTTTAATTTCTGGACATTTCCATTGCTCGTTGCACTTTACATGGCCTCTGTTCATTCAGCACATTAGGCTTTGTAATAATGTTATTTTTCAAGATACCACCAGTCTTCATAATTTATCCTTCATTTTATATGATGTTTTCTTGTGAACATCCTGGATATATCCATAAGTCATGCAAAATGTCTAAGTCAGTCTAGTAAGTCTTGATGATATTGCTGCCATCAAATCTATTGCCTGTGTAAACAATGAAAGCCCATTTTGCTCATTATCTGTTTTCTAAGTACTATTATAAAGATACCTACACACATTAATATTGTCCCTGACCTACGTGATTTTATATATATACACATATATATAATACATATCACATATTCACTGTATGTTTATTTTGAGCACCTGTGCTGCAGGAAGCATTGCACTGGCTAGTGGAAACACACACATGAATAATACACAGTGGCTATCCTTTAACTATCATAATCTGGTAGGGGAGAGCAACTTGTACACATAATTGCAATGCAATAGAATAAACTAAACAGATGTTTTAAGTTCCATGAAAGCATGCAGGAGGGGGGAGACACCTGATGGGGACAGAAAAGGAGCTGGATAATATTTAAGAAGATGATGGCATTTTTTGTTGCTTTGTTTTTTTGGTGTTGTTTTGTTTTGTTTTGTTTTGTTTTGTTTTGAGACAGAGTTTCACTCTGTCATCCAGACTGGAGTACAGTGGTGCAATCTCAGCTCACTGCAATCTCTGCCTCCAGGGTTCAAGCGATTCTTCCGCCTCAGCCTCCTGCGTATAAGCTGAGTTTTAAATCCTGAATAGGGTCACTAGAGAAATATACTTTTTTCCAAAAGGTATTAAGCAACTCTCTAATGGTTATTCTTTTAAATCCATACGTAACACAGTACAGTAACTCCTCAATGTCAATTTGTTTTTAAGCAAAACAACTTACTGTATAACAAAAACAATTTACTATAGGCTAATTGATATAAATAAGAGTTAATTTCCTATGATATACAGTATGCCGTTGTCGTTAAAGTTGCAGCAATTTCCAAGAACCTTTTGATGATGTTAAGTGAGGGTCAACTGTAGCCATAATATATATCCGATTAGTTTCTAGAGGGAGGTGTCAATTTTCTCTCTTCCTCTCTGTGATTATATCTAAGAAACCGTATCAATTGCCATTTCCTTTTCAGGGGAAAAGGTACGACGTGGTCTTTATTTTTTTAAAGTCTCTTTGATCAAATGTAAAAATTTCCAGTAAAATATATTTGTCTGGGTTCTCAAGAGATTTATGTTATTTCCTCATAGAGCTTTAATAAGCTATAAACTATTTAAAAATAAAATTCTACTCTTAGGCTCTGTCTGTATGGCTAGTCATTCACTTCCAAATTCTTCTTTCTTTTCAAAATAAATAAGAAGAAATCAAGCTACTTTCTGTGTCTCCATAGATTATCTTTGAATGTCATACCCAGGTTTTGAAGTCCCAGTTTTGGAGATAAAGCTCTGTTATTTTAATAGTATTATTTGTTTCACTATAACTTTGCTTCATTTGATTCATCTTTTTTTATACCCAGAAAGACAGTCTGCCCATGAATATCCTTTTCAGATCACGTAGCTGCTGCCCTTTTCTTTAGCAATGGTTAAATGACTACCAAAGCTCAACCCCGGGGAAAAAGTCTTTATAATAGGTTGTCTAAATTCTTTTATTTCTCCATAATACAGCTGTTCTTCTTCATCAGGACTTTATCCAAGGAATAAATGCAGAAGCTTATAGCTGTTGCAATTTCCACTCATGGGTATTTTTTCTCTTCTTTTCTACACTAGTTTGTTCCAATTGTTAAAACATTTTCATCAGTGCTATCATTGTGAAGTCCAGCAGTTTCTCACTATGCATGGGGCATCATTAAACTCTTACTATGTATCAAGCTCTGTGCTAAACTTAAGTTCTTTACACATGTTAACTGTAATGTGAGTTTCATGTTAACACTCACATCTCTACCAGGTAAATACTTGTATTATCACCATTCAGAAAATGAGCATGAGTTTTAGAAAGACTGACTGGAGTAAACCAAAGACGTAATAAATAATTAATGGAGGTAGGGTCCACATTTTTTATATTGTTATGGATCTCATTACTTAGATTGTTTTGATTTTCTGGGCTTCTTTTCGGAATATCACTTTCATTCCACCTAGGAACGCCATTCTGTTTAATAAACTAAAGTATAGAAATACTTTCACCTTGAGAAGGGAGATTGGCTTACATTTATAGAACATATAATTGGTGAGTGCCTTAGGCAGAAAGACAAACATAGCATACGGCCTGCAGGTTGCTGGAATGGTTCCTTAGTGTCAGACCGCTTGAGCGTCAGAATGAAGCAGTCCTTTGTGGATATTCCTCCTCTAAACAAGTGAAGGAAAACTATCTCTTAGCTCTGGGCTCCCAGTTGTGACACTGTGGAGTGGAAGAGGAGGAGAAGGGCTCTTCTTGGATTCTGACTTCAACCCAACTTTTCCATCCCCCTCTTCTTTCTCCCTTAGTCTGACTGCATCCAAGGTAACTGTGATTCACATGACTTGTTTAGGCTCTTTTCTATGGCTCTGTCATACTTTGTGCTAATTTGGGTGACTATGCTTCTCAATGTACTTATATATTAATGAAAATAGAAAATAAGTTAGAAGATGTTCTAAAAATTTGTATTTTAAATTTTATTCCATTCACTTTAGAGAATTGAGAATATTACTTAACAGCTTTGACTAAGAGTGGCCAGGGGAATAAAATTTCTGACTAGTTTTTTTTTTTTTAATCTCCCATTATATTTAAAATACAGATTTCCCTTTAAATAAACAAGGATGCATTTTCAAATGCTTTAGAATTATTAATAACCAAAACTCCCCCAGGAGTGATTTCTTTGGAGTCCTAAAATCACAACTCTTCAAGGACATAAAGTGGAGCTAATTTACCCACTTATCTGATCCAAAGTAGAGATTTTTAGATTTGTTGAATCCCAAAAGGGAAAAGTACACCCTAGGTATTATTTTTCTGTGAAACAACTCTCATTTAGAGTGGTGAATAAGTAAGTTGGCAGAATAAGGCAATCCATATTTTTCCTGCCTGTGTTATATGTGTTTTGGGGATAGAAAAATTTAAAACTTCCAGTGTAGCAATTTTTGTTGACAAGAAATTTAGTTATTGTGTTGCAATGGGGATTGTTTTGCTGATAAAATTCTTGATTCTAGTAGTCCACTCCTATTAAGTTTATAAATTGTTTATCAGCCTTTTTCCGCACTCACCAGTAGGAAAAGCAAAAAACAAAACACAACAAAAAACAAGGCACTATCTCTAACGGCAGCAATATCAGTAGCTTTGAGAATATTATTTCTGTGGGTTGCATTTTCAGTCTTTATTATAATTCTCCCTTGCCTACAATCCAATTTCTTTTAGACCCATATGGTGCCAATTTCTTTAAAGCATATTGTAGTAATATTAAAAATCTCAATCTAAATATCAAATTAGCCCTCAAATCATAAGAAATAAATCCACGTGGGCTCACAGAATTCTCCCTTCAGGCCTTGAGATTTTAGTTATTTGTTTCTTTGTTTCTCAAAAAGAACAAATCGTATTAATGTTGCATTTTATAAAGGACTTCAAATGTGTAGGTGTCCCCCAAAGTACTTGACTTTTGTGGCATTTTTAAAAACAATCATAACTTGGAAAATCTCAATATTTGAGTGATGATAATCAAAATTGCTTTGGGCTGAAATTCTGTATTTTGTATCACAGTCCATAGGAGAATTTCAGTCAAGTAATAAACCTGGAAAATATGGTTTTATAATGGAAATGTCGACAGACTGTAGCAGGCACTGCAGTAATATCTTGAATCTGATTTAAAAGAAGTTTTCAATAATGTTTTTCCAAGCCAATCTTTTGGGAAATGCCAGTTAAAAAAAAAAAGAAAAAGAAAGGTTTTCTACTACCTCTATCTCAATGATTGATGAAAATGTGAGTATTTTGTGGTCAGATACCTCAGGGCACCTGTGAATAAGATTATGGGCACTTGTAACAGGAGAATAAGCATGTCCTGTAAAAAGCCACCCAGTTAAAGTCTCACTGCATAGATACATTTTGATATAATGATAATCCATAGGTTCACAGGGATTATACTTGTATGTTCTCAGATGAGGGTAATAATGGAATAAATGATCACCCCACCTAGTCACATTTTAATAGAAACTTTTCATAGGAGGACAATAACAAGAGCAGCCGTGACTAAGATGGTGATTCTAGAATTACTGTAATTTATTATATTGATAGACATAGTCTGTGCTCTCCCATATTCTTTGCAAAATTATGGTACAAAATATCGCCTTTGGTATATTTTTATACTTCAAATGTTATTGATTATGACAGGAAATAAGAGAAATTTTCAATCATTTAATTAAGGCAAACAATCAATTAGGCATGGGTACCATCAATCTGAGTTTGTTGTCTTGCCCCATTCCTAGAGTTATACAATACAGCATCCCTGCGAGAGGCAGCCTGTGGAAATGCTTAGGTCGAGCTGAGGAGACTTTGGGCAGAATCATGGCTCCGTGCTTACCAGCTATGCAACCTTGAACACACTTATGACCTCTTTAAGTCTGTTTTTTCAGGTAAAATGAGAAGGAAGTAAACAATAATAACAAGAGTGAGAAAATAATAATGATAGTAAAATGTTACTGAATGCTGATATACATCAGATACTGTTAGGTACTTTGCATACATCAACTCATTTACACATATAATAGTATCAATCTGATAACTTTGTTGTAAGAATTAAGAGAAGTACTCTGTGTACCTCATTTGCATGACTTCAGTGAAAATGTTGGCTAGTTTTATTACTACAAGATTTAACTTGTTTCAAGAACAACACTTAGATTAAAAAGACATAAAGATAATTACTTTCCCTTATTGTTTACTGCCGGGCATTGTCATTATAGATCTATATGAAATCAAACTATAAGACAACCTGTTCCACAGAAGCCCCAATCACAATCAGTCAAGGTCTTGCACATCAGGGGCTAGAAGGAATTCATGAAACTTCCTCATCTCCAACACAAAGGACCTTTGGCTATACACTCTTGATTTAGAGACTTTCCATATTCTAGATTGGCCCTACATTCTTCCAGTCTATAGTAGAAACTGAGTCATTTCAGGCTGATGTTGTGACTTGATATGCCAAAGCTTTAAAGAAATAGCCATCCAAAATCTTTAAAGCAAAATTTAAATGGCTAGACTCTTAACTTTTTTTTTTAAGGTACAAGAAGATAAAGTAGAAAAGAACACATCATAAGTATACAGGTGAATAACACTTCACAAATTGAGTACACCCATGTAAGTGTCACCCAGACGATGAATAGTAATGATATCATGGAAGCCACTTCATCCATATTGGCTAGATTTTTATGGAAATCTTAAACTTACATAGAAATTAGCACAAGACTATTATTTTATTTAGCACTCAAAGCATTCTTGATGAAAGTTTTATAAATTCTACTTCATTTTAGTAGAATAACTTCAATAAATCTTAATATGTACCACAAAGGATATAAACATAGATGGGATGAATCATTCATTCTAATTTTAAAAATAAAGTAACTCTGATTTTAGGGCTCAACTCAGTCTGGCATTTAATCTACAAAGGACTTGATAACAAAATCCATGGCTCAAAGCTTGTGTACTACAATTTCTAGGAGTAAGGTCCCATTAGTAAACTGCATTCATGCTAATGTGCTTGCTTGGGGCAATAATCATTAGAGTTCCTAGTTCCCGTTCTTGCCAGGGAAAGTACACCAAGAGTGGGTGATGTAGTATTGTAATTATACAATTAGCCTTGTCAAGGCATGGAGCATTGGGAATAGTAAGATCTTGAAACCTGAAATGTGACTAGCTGATAGATGACTATCATTAAGCTCATCTTTTGTTCACTTTGTGATGAGGTAGAGACTGAGCTTAGGAAAAGGCTCCTTAATGAAGGATAAAATCCTTGACCCAGAGCCACTCTGCTTCATGCGCTCATCACCACTCAGCTCACCCTCCCTCCCTTTCCACAACTACATGTATATTTTGTTCATATTTTACCTTAGCCAAATAAAACATCATGAACAGTTGACAAAAAGCTCTTTTTAATCAATCAAAGTTAGACAATAGAAAGTGAAATTTGGTACAAATACTGTTTAGCCTAATACTTTTAATCGTCACAATAATAGCTGTCAACATTCTATATCCCTTTTCACACATACATATTTAATTGGGTATTGTAGAATTGTGGCTACATAGAATGATTCTATATTCAAAATATAAATTATTCTTACTAGTATATTGATGTTCAAGGTGTGTAAAAATAGTACATATGCATACATATATATTTATGTGTATATGCCTGTGTACACATATATATACATAGTATAAAAGCATTATATATTTTGTTTTATCACATGATACTAATAAGAATTATCCTAAATTTTTTAACTTTCTTATAGAAGAAAAGATTGGTATAAAGCCTTAACTGCTTGTTCTCATTCACTTTCAGTCTGTATTCATTATTAACCTAAGTTTCCTCCCTTGTGGCTCAATGCCCTTTGGGGTTTATTGGGCTTTCTTCTGTAATCAAAGTGATCTGCTAAGCCACTTTCCTATGGTTAAATGAGGGTGTACAAGTAGGAATTTAGATGTTCCCACTAGGTAAGTATGAGAGGATATAATACTTCCTGATTGGTGTTGCGCCCCTTCTAGCTTACATAACTACACAGGCCCTTTTCTTCATAGCCACCATTATACTATATTTTTGCACAAATCCATACAGGATACCCTTTGAAGTAAGACTGACAAATTGCTAATGCTAGAATCAAACTTAGTGTCCAGAATATTGTATGCCCATTTTAACATGCAAAACACAAACGTTCAGAAGATGTTTTTAAAAAGAAGTCATTATTACAAATATTGATCATGACAAGACTTGAGTGCATTTAGAAATAAATAAGTAGGAGTGGATGTGGTTGTAAAGGGATGGCATGAGGCCATGAAATAGCTCTACATCTTGATTGTGGTGGTGGTTATATGAATCTACACATTTGATAAAACTTCATAGAACTGAACACGCACATACACACACACAAATTTGTGTAAACCCAGTGAATCTGAAAAAGTTATGCAGATTTTACTAATGTCAGTTTCCTGATTATAATACTGTACTATAGTTATACAAGATGTTATTATTGGAGAAAATGGATGAAGGACAAATGAAATCTCTCCTTAAATTTTTGATAACTTCCTGTGAATCTACAATTATTTCAAAATAAAAAGTTGTATTTTTTTAAGAGCTATCTGGAGAAAAAAAATTGGTTGTGATCAATTGTGGAAGTAAGTTAATCTGTGTTTCATCTTCGGTCCCATTACAGTTTTTTTTTTTTTTTTTTTTTTTTTGAGACGGAGTCTCGCTCTGCCGCCCAGGCTGGAGTGCAGTGGCCGGATCTCAGCTCACTGCAAGCTCCGCCTCCCGGGTTTACGCCATTCTCCTGCCTCAGCCTCCCCAGTAGCTGGGACTACAGGCGCCGCCACCTCGCCCAGCTAGTTTTTTGTATTTTTTAGTAGAGACGGGGTTTCACCATGTTAGCCAGGATGGTCTCGATCTCCCGACCTCGTGATCCGCCCGTCTAGGCCTCCCAAAGTGCTGGGATTACAGGCTTGAGCCACCGCGCCCGGCCCCATTACAGTTTTTCTGTTTCCAAGCAAATCACTTGACATTCTCATTCTTTGTTTCTCCTATTTTCAGAAAAATGCAAGTCTATCCCCAGATTACTATAAACATCTTGAAATCTATGGGAAAAATAAAATCACATGCACACATCTGAGAGATCATAAATATATATCACAACTTCCTGAGAGCACTATTGTTAACACCCGTCTAACTCTATAGTTTTAGAAACAAAAGCCATGGGGGAGCAATAAACTAGATATGCCAGTCCTCCTACTTTGATTTTGCATTTGAGAAAATCACTGTGCTCCTAAAATCTGCTACAATACCAAGCCTCAAAAAGTCATGACTAACTGATGAAATTGTGTGAGCACTTTACACACATGAAATATAATTTAATCCATTTGGATTGGGTAGCTTTCACTTTTCTGTTAAAAAAAAAAAAAAGTACCTTAAAAGTACTAGCTAAAACATAAATTCACAGTAAAGACATTAAGTTCTTTACTTTCTGGGTGTGAATGGCAGCTGAATAACAAACCCTTTGCCATTTATAGAAAGGAGTAACTTACAAGCTGAATTAGAGTTGCTCAGCATGCCAAACAAAGCTACAGGCAAAGCAAAGCAAAAGGGAAACTTGCTATTTTATAGGTTAGACAAGAAAAAGCCTAAATGACTTTTCTAAGTGAGAGACCTTCATATTTCATGCAAACCCCAGGAAATAATTAAGGCTTCAGTGGAATTCTGGGACCTGTGCTCTATAAACCGCCTCAATAAACTTCATTTTCATCTGGTAGTATAGAGATTGTCTCTTATCCCTTACTACCCTTTAAATACCGTCCTCCTTTAGGGCAATGAAAATTTGGCACATAAATAAAAAGCATAAAATTGTTTCAGGGAGGGGATGAACATGGTTCAAATTCAACCAGGTGCTTTATTACCGATTTGGGAGGTTGTAATGTTATTAGACAAACTGATAGAAAGATCAAGAGGGAAAACTATTGGTGGAAAGGGAAGATAAAAAAAAAAATTGGGAGATAAACTAAAAACACAAAAAGTATTTCAAAGCAAAAGTAAGCTAGCTGCTTCAATTAAAATTCTATAGAGAAAAAATTCATTAGCTCATTTAAAAAATTATCACAAGAGGTATATGACCTCGTATTTTAGACCAACTCTCTATCACGCTGTAGTCATTATAGAACCTAAATTACAAACAACGGGTCCACAGGTGTTACAGTCAGGGCTTGGGGCTGGTGCTGGATGTCAGTTAATCTGAACTGGGATATCCGGGTGGCAGAGCAGTTATGGATTCAGGTCTTGGCTCTGTCACTGAGAACTGTGACCTTACCTGGACTCTGTCACCTGCTTATGTTTCAGTTTCCCCATCTCCAACACAGCACATTAGACGGTCTTAAAGCTGGTTTCTGTGAGGATCTAAGAGAATCCTTAGGGTTCCATGAAGCCCTGTCTCCACGCTTCTGCTTCTGCAATTAGGTTTGGTTTTATTTGTTTCGATTTTAAAGTAAGATTTCACATGAAACAAATTCATGCCCCAAGAAAATTTAAAATCATGAACTAGATCTTCTGGGGCTCCCTCCTGCACCAACATTTCAATAGGCTCTGATAATCATTTTTAAAGATTCACCAGTTCCACAGAAGAAACTTTTCTGGGCTGGGTTCTTTCTGTGTCAATTTGTAATTGTTTTCCTTTCCTTGTGTAGAAACAGCAGGAAAATGGCATTATTAAAATATCAATTGATGTTTTGTGCTTGCTACTTCTGAATAAATAGAAAGTTTTTGTGTTTCTAATTCGGGTTCCCTACGTGGAAAGGGTTTTTGTACTGCAAGATGTAAAATTGCAATTTTGAAGCACCAGCACCCAGAAAATAAGTCTCACTTAGGTTGTGTTGCCTGAGAAATTGACTTATTTCTAGCAATGGAGGTGGAACATGGAAAAAGCAGAACTCAACCACCTAGAAAACAAAAGGCTAGTTTCTTTCAGACTGAAAAGGGAAGGTAGAATCACTGGTGACAGTTCTAGAGGGGTCTGGGAGTGGGATTGGGTTAGGGAGACCTATGTTCCTACTGTTACACTGTACTCACAAAGGTGCTCGGCTTCTCATGGGATGGTGAATGCATGGATATCCAGGCCCTGGAGGACTGAGCAACATGAGACAAAGGTATATGGGACTATGCCCTAGCCACGTTGATGGGGTAGGAAAGTTATGTGGAAAAGAGCCTCATCACCCGGGTTACCCCAGTCTAGTTCTGCTGATAGAAAGCCTATACCCTACTCTGACATGTAAGTGAGCCCAGGCAAAATCCCAGAGCCACCCAGCATACCATCAGCAGGTTTCAGATTCCTGAGCAATAAACAAGTATGTGTCAAATAAAATAGAGAAGAAGACAGTTATTTGGAAGCTAGATAATTTTGCCTGGCTGAGAGATTGGAGGGTTCTGCTGTGATGGGGGTGAACAAGCAGCACCTTTATGAGCCACCGACAAAATTCAGAAAAATGGAATCCCTGCTCCTGTTTGTTCAGCACTTTGTATGCCTCTTCAGGTTCTTCAGTGTCGCTAGAAAGAACCCTGTTGGAACTTCCTAATACACGATAAAGTGGAACTTCAAGCCAATTCTAATAGGTGCTCACCAAGCCAAAATACTTTTTCCACAGCTTTATTGAGGTATGACTGACAAATAAAAATTGAATGTATTTAAAATATACAACCAGATGTTTTGATATATGTATGCATTGTGAAATGATGACCACCATTAAGCTAACTAACAAACGTATCCTTCACCTCACCCTAGTTACCATTTTTGTGTATGTGTGTAGTAAGAACATCGAGATTTACTCTCTTAGCAATTTCCAAATATACAACACATCATTATTAGCTATAGTCACCCTTCTGTACCTTAAGTCTATATATTTATTCATCATATAACTGCAAGTTTGATCGACAGCTCTTTTCTTCTACCCCAAAGCCCCTGGTAGCCACCATTCTACTCTCTAATACTATAGAATAATTATAATTTAGAAAAAAATAATGTACTATTCCTTAAATCTGATATATCTGACCATACCTATTTCTGATTAACATGAGGAAAGAAGAAATGACGAGGAAAACTTGTCTGGAGAAGACTTGTCTTTTGGCTTCTGGCTTTCCTGGGTCTCCAGCTTACCAGTTGCTTATTTTAGGACCCATCAACCTCCATAATCTCATGACCTCATTCCTTAGAATATATAAAATTCCTATATATATATTTTCCTATATGTATTTTTCCTATATATATTTTCCTATACATATATTTTCCTATATATATTTTTCTATATATGTACACACTAAGTTTATTTCTTAGAATAAATATATATAGGCATATATATATATATAAATATACATGCATTTTATTGGTTCTGTTTCTCTCTAGAAAGCAACATACTTAATATGATTTTTAAATTAATCAATTAATTGTTCTTGGTTAGATCATGGCTGTAATTTTCCTTTGGGATTCAATTCTCAAATCTCTAATTATGACATGTCCTAAGAAATATACTGAGACGCCACAAGAATTCCATTATTAGGTTCCCCCACAACCACCTTTTGTTGGGGAGGGGACAGGGTCCCACTCTGTCACCCAGGTTGGAGTGCAGTGGTGCAATCACACAGCTCACTGCAATCTGCGTCTCGCTGGCTCAAGTGATCCTCCTACCTCAGACTGACTTTTTAATAAGAAAAAAAAATTAAACACTGTATCTCCGTGAAATAATCAATGACTTGTCCTTGTTTCTGAGTTTAGTTCTTCTTCCTTAGACTAGTATGCAGTGTGACCCTGGGAGAGTCACTGAAGGTATTTACTGTGAATAAAATCTTACCATCAAGTTAGATTCATGCCGCTGACATACACAAAAGATCTAATGACAATTAATCACACTATATAGTGTATTCAAATTTATATGATAGCAGTAAAAATGATAAATCATAAGCTATCATCTTTTTTCTTCCAAAATGTGGTTATATAATTACAAGAAATTTATTTTGATTTTAACGGTGTATTGTCATTAAAGGAAGTTTAGCTATGCCACTAATACTGTGACTTCTAATTTCAATATTTACCTTTTATTGTGACTTCATAAAATATAAAATTTTTTCTGTATCCAAATATACCCAAGGAATGCATTCAATCAATTGGTATTCACAAACAGTATTAAGTGTCTCTATTACATGACTAACTGTATTAATAAGTGCCAATTTTACATTTTCTATGATGTTAGTAGGGTTATTTCTCTTCTCTAGACTATTATTTTTTTAAAGTTCTATAATTTGCATAGACATGCATATGACTGAGGTCATATCTACACAAAGCATCTGGTCTTGACCAGAATTCAACTAGAAATGTCATCATCCAGTTCATGCATTTAAATGACATCAGACATTCATATCTGAATTTAATTTTAATTCATGCAGAAGGAAATGGCTGGATTGAATAAGAAACTAAGTTTCTTGCCACTTCATAATTACTACTAGAGAAAAATAGAAAAGAGGAAAGAAAGAAGGTAAATGAAGGCTCTCCTCGTGTAACATATTCAAGCCTTAAGGAAGGCTTCACATCTGTCACAGAAGAGGAATTCATTTCTTAACACAAGAATCTGCTCTCTTTCCAATCATTGTGAACCATGTTTTTAATATGAAAGAAGTTCTTCTCTCCGCTTTGCCCCTTCCACTAACTCCCACTCTGCCACCAATAGTAAAGAAAAATAAAGCCCACAGATACCTGTCCCTGGGCCACAAAAATAATCAGGTTTCATTAGGTCCAATTAGAAATATGACATGGACATTCAAAGTAATTTGGTGATAAAGTAGAGTTGGAAATAAAAAAAAATTGAGAAAATCTATTAAACTGGTGCCAAATTATACTAAACTTTGAACAATACTAATTTTCTCTGAAAATATAAATGTTAGAATCAATCTGTTTGCAAAAATACACTGAAAAAGTCTTTATTTATAAGCAGAATCTAAATTATTTTGGTTAGACACACTAGGTTAATTTTAATTCTTAAAAATATTGAATACGTTTTTTAAATTTTTGGAAGAAGTTTAAGTTGAGTGAGTATACAACTTAATCAGGTAATCTGTGAATCATCTTGAAGGCTACAATGGACCAGTGACATATTTTTAGAATCATCTTTTCAACTAGTTTCAGTGGCAAAGCACCAAAAAAAAAAAAAAAAAAAAAAAAAAAAAAAAAAAAAAGAAAGTCCTCGGAACCTTACATCTGAGTTTAACTGCAAATCAATTAGAGCACTGGAAAAAAAATCTGTAAATAAGCCAACAAAGCTCTGAGGAAAGTTTTAGGATTTTGAAAAATAATAGTGGCCTATACTCAGTATTCAGGCTTTACAAATACAGCATCAGTGATATATGTATCATAAGAAAGCTACAAATGATAGTTTCCTTAGAGCAAAGTCAGAAACTAAAATTTTTGCAGGAATAGTAAGTCAAACCAATATTAACCTTTTCTAGCTTGAGATTGAAAAGTTAGAATTTTTTCTTTGCTCCTCTTCAGTAATAGATTGTCTTAAGAATTTCCCCCGAGCTCAGTTCTTTGCCAGTTCACTGGTGGTTTCACATGTTTTAAATATTCCAAATAATACAATTTTTTTTTTTTTTTTTTGAGATGGAGTCTCACTCTGTCACCCAGGCTGGAGTGCAGTGGCACCATCTTGGTTTGCTGCAAGCTCCACCTCCTAGGTTCAAGCGATTCTCCTGCCACAGTCTCCCGAGTAGCTAGGACTGCAGGCACTACCATGCCCAGCAAACTTTTTTGCATTTTGTTTTTAGATGGAGTTTCGCTATGTAGCCCAGGCTGGTTTCAAACTCCTGACCTCAGGTGATTCACCCGCCTTGGCCTCCCAAAGTACTGGGATTGTAGGCGTGAGCCACTGCGCCCAGCTCAATAATACAATTTTTAACATAAAAATTAGAAGTCAAGATAAGAGCACAAGCATCCTAGGAACCTGTGTAGGAAAGTATATGCGGATGAGAGACTCAGGTTCTTTGTTCCAAAGGCCAAAAATATTGAATATTAAACATGAGATTCCCTGCTCTTCTCAGCCTGGTATGGTCTATGAACAAATGCTAAATCTTTTCTATCTGAAATTTTAAGAGTCATATTTTTAAATGATGGTATTTTTTTAAATGTCATAATTAGGGTATTATAATTATAAACTTATATCTATCCTTATTGTAGTGATTTCAGATGTTATCCAAAATGACACATAGTTTACATTCTTACTTTATGCCAAACAGTAAGTTTAGCACATTACAAACATCATCTTTTTCTTAAAATTATCCTACTAAATAGGAAGTACTGTTATCCCCCTTTTCAGGAGCACAGAGAGATTAACTAATTTACCAAAGTTCACACAGTTAGTAAGTGATAGAGATGAGATTTGAACTCAGAATCTGTAGGGTAAACACAAACTAGTACCAGACTACACATTTTAAATTCTTATTTTACAGTGTCACTTGTAATTAGTATCTATAACCCATAGTAGCTCACGGAATTGTTTTGGGTTTGATTTATTTCAATTGTTACAACATTGTTTGAAAAAGTTCCTCCACAAATATTCATCTAGCACTTTCTCCTGAAAATGTGGCATAGATGCTAATGATAAAATATTTTCTCATGAAGATAATAAGTATTAGTCATGATAGAAGTTTTTCTTTTATGGAATTAATGATGAGACACAACTACAGATAAAATGGTATGCTCCCCTTCAGTCCTCTAAATCCAGAGTGCCGTTGAAGGAAAGCAAGCCACTTTAAGCTACAGTGATGTGCATGTGTACAGAGAGGAAAGAATGCAGAGTGGTTTGGAGACCCGGCTCAGGAGTAAGAATTATCTGGTATAGCACTCAGGCATTTCAATATATTTGTGTGTCCTTTTGGACTTAACTTCCCATTTTCGTCATCTATAAACTGGGGAAATAATGATCCATATCTGCTAGAGTTTCAGTAAAGATTTAAAAACACAATGTACATAAAGCACCAAGGATATGCCAGGTGTGTAATACGTGCTTGATCTAAATGGACTCATTCATTGTCAATGTTATTCCAATGCAGCTCTGGACCCAGAGCCACACATTCCCACCCACAGAGCACACGCAGTACCAGAGAGGAAGTAGGCCTAGAAGGGCCTGCAGGTACAGGCAGCTGCTAGAAGCTGGGGTGATGCTCTCCCCACTTTCCTGTAGACACCACGGGTACTGTCTGCCTGTTGTCACACAGTTCATATGCTTGCTTGAGATGGAACCTCGATCTCAGGATCTGTGCTTTTTTCCACTTTGCTACACTGTCTAAGGTGGCTTTTAACTGGAACCCAAGTGCAAATAAAGGTTGGTATTCGGCACCTGACTTCGTGTAGAGAAAACAGTCCTTTTGGTCACTCACAGACCACAACAGTCAGTCATGATTTTGTTGAATAATCAAAGCTGAACTCGTACATGTTAGGGTCAGTTAAGGATGTCTGCTTTGGGCAACAGCATACCTTTGGTCTCATATTAAATTAATATCTGAGTTAAACAAAAACGAAAACACCTCACATACACTATTCAGAATCTGCTAAATTGTCTTTTAAAAACTGCTTGCCCAACTTATTAGCAACAACTATAAAAGAAGAAATTCTTATGATTTCCTAGTATCCTGGATTCATAAGCATCAAGAAGGCATATGGTATTATATGAGCATGAAATAACAACATGGACTGCTCTGCTTACCAAATTCAGTCAAGTCCAAAGGCAACAAATGCAGAGTGAACATGACTGTCTATAAGAAACAAACAATTCTGGTGTTTAAGTTTGTGTTTTCCATCACATAAAATGTTGTAGAATGATGAACTAATGGAAAAATGGAAAGAAAACTTACAATACAAATGAAAATATTTTGCAAAACACTTCGTTATAAGGAAGCCCATCAGACTAACAGTGGACCTCTCAGCAGAAACCCTAAAAGCCAGAAGAGATTCAGGGCCAACATTCAACATTATTAAAAAAGAGAAATTTCAACCAGATATTTCATATCCAGGGAAACTAAGCTTCATAAGCAAAGGAGAAATAAGATCTTTTTCAGACAAGCAAATGTTGAGGGAATTTGTAGCCATCAGACCTGCCTTACAAGAGCTCCTGAAGGAAGCACTAAATGTGGGGAAAAAAAGACCATTACCAGTCACAGAAACACACTGAAGTACACAGATCAGTGACACTATAAAGCAACCACACAAACAAGTCTGCATAATAACCAGCTAACATCACGATGACAGGATCAAATCCACACATTTCAATACTAATCTTGAACGTAAACGGGCCAAATGCCCCAATTAAAGGCACAGAGAGTAGCAAGCTGGATAAAGGCACAAAGTGGCAACTAAGACCTATTGGTATGCTGTATTCAAGAGACTCAACTACATGCAATGAAAACAATAGGCTCAAAATAAAAAGATAGAGAAAAATCTACCAAGCAAATGGAAAAGAGAAAAAAATAGGGGTTGCAATTCTAATTTCAGAAAAAATAGACAACAATAGGCTCAAAATAAAAAAGATAGAGAAAAATCTACCAAGCAAATGGAAAAGAGAAAAAAATAGGGGTTGCAATTCTAATTTCAGAAAAAATAGACTCTAAACCAAAAAAGATCAAAAAAGACAAAAGGCGGCATTACATAATGGTAAAGTGTTCAATTCAACAAGAAGACCTAACTATCCTAAATATATATGTGTGCAACACAGGAGCACTGAGATTCAGAAAGCAAATGTTTAGAGACATTCAAAGATATTTAGACTCCCACACAATAATAGCGGGAGATTTCAATACCCCACTGACATTATCAGACAAATCATTGAGACAAAAAAATTAACAAAGATCTTCAGGACCAAAATTCAGCACTAGATTAAATGGACCTGATAGAAATCTACAGAATTCTCCATCAAAAACAATAGAATATACTTTCTTCTATTTTTAGAAAAATTAAATTATTTTTTATTTTTTACATTTTTTGTGTGTACATAGGTGTATATACTTATGGGGTACAGAATATACATTCGCCTCATTGCCACATGGTACATGCTCTAAAATCAACCACATAATTGCACATAAATACTCCTCAGCAAATGCAAAAGAACTGAAATTGTAACAGTCACTCTCTCAGATCACAGTGCAACAAAAATGAAATTCAAAACTAAGAAAATATTGACATTCTTCACAGAACTAGAGAAAACTATTTTAAAATTCATATGGAACCAAAAAAGAGCCTGAATAGCCAAAGCAATCCTAAACATAAAGAACAAAGCTGGAGGCATCATGTTACTCAACTTCAAGCTATACTACAGGGCTATAGTATCCAACACAGCATGGCACTGGTACAAAACCAGACACATAGACCAATGGAATAGAAGAAAGAACCCGGAAATAAGGCTGCACACCTTCCACTATCTGATCTTTGACAAACTGACAAAAAACAAGCAATGGGGAAAAGATTTCCTATTTAATAAATGATGCTGTAATAACAACTGCCTAGCCATATGGAGAAGATTTAAACTGGACCCCTTCCTTACATCATATACGAAAATCAGCTCCAGATAAATTAAAGATTGTAATGTAAAACCCAAAACTATAAAAAACATGGAAGACAACCTAGGCAATACCATTCAGGACATAGGCATGGGCAAAGATTTCATGATGAAGATACCAAAAGGAATTGCAACAAAAACAAAAATTGACAAGTGGGATTTAATTAAATCGAAGAGCTTCTTCACTGCAAAAGAAACTATCCACAGAGTGAAAAGACAACCTACAGAAACGGAGAAAATTTTTGCCAACTATGCATTCGACAAAGATCTAATATCTAGCATCTATAAGGAACTTAAACAAATAGACAAGAAAAAAAAGAACCCCATTAAAAATTGAGCAAAGGACTTTTTTTTCAAAAGAAGTTGTACATGCGACCAACAAGCATATGAAAAAAAGCTCAACATCACTGATCATTAGAGAAATGCAAATCAAAACCACAAAGAGATACCATTTCACACCAATCAGAATGCTGTTGAGGTTGTGGAGAAAAAAGGAACATTTATACGTTGTTGTATGGTGGGAGCATAAATTAGTTCAACCACTGTGGAAAGCAGTCTAGCAATTCCTCAAAGAACTAAAAACAAAAGTACCATTCAACCCAGCAATCACCTTCCTGGGTATATACCCACAGGAATATAAATAATTCTATTATAAAGACACATGCACAAGTATGTTCATTGCAGCACTCTTCCCAATAGCAAAAACACAGAATCAACCTAAATACCCATCAATGGTAGACTGAATAAAGAAAACTTGGTACATATACACCTTGGAATACCATGCAGTCATAAAAAAGAAGAAGGTCATATCCTTTGCAGGGAGGACACGGATGGAGCTGGAGGCCATTATCCTTAGCAAACTAACAAGGAACAGAAAACCAAATACCACTTGTTAGCACTTATACGGGGAAGCTAAATGATGAGAAAGCATGGATACATGGAGGGAAACATACACTGGAGCCTACTTTAGGGTGAAAGGTGGCTGAAATCAATACAAATTTATTCTCTTACAGCTCTGTAGGTTGAAAGTCCACCGTCAATTTCACCAGGCTATAAAATCAAGGTACAGGCAGGCCTGTGTTTCTTCTGGAGATTCTAAGAGAGAGTCTGTGTGCTTATCCTTTCCAGCTTCTAGAGGTGCCTACATTCCTCAACACATGGTCCCTTCCTCCATCTTCAAGGTGCACCGCTCAACTCTGATCTGTTTGTATGTCTCCTGTCTCCTGCTCTGATCCTCCTGCTTTCCATTTACAAAGACCCCTGTGATTACAATGGGCCGATCTGGATAATCCAGGAAAATCTCATCTCAAGATCCTTAATTTAATTACATCTGCAAAATCCCTTTTAACATGTAAAGCAACGTTCACAGATTCTGGGGATAGAATGTATTAGCTTCTTTGGGGGTGGGATATTATTCAGCCTACCACAGGTAGATACCATTTATTATGTTCTTTTTGCAGATAAGAAAAAAATATAGTAATTATTAATACCACCATATACAATGAGAAACAAGAATTCAGAGGCTAAACAACACAAACTCACAAAACTTAAAAGTGGGCACCAACATATAAATATAGTGTTTCTAACCTTAAGTCTGATTCCACTTCACAATTCTGCTCGCAAAGTAGAAAGAAATAATAAAGGAAGGACTCCCTGCTTAAGGGTAAATTTTGTTATTTTCTTGGGTTAAAAATAATTATTATATATTTATTGAATGACTAACTGTAAGTAAGATCCAATTTTAGGTTCCGGTAATAAATAAGAATCAGATATAGTCAGTCTCAAGGTAATCCTTCATCTTTCCATATATTTAAATACCTATAATTCCTAAATGTATATATACAGTACTGACCGAATTTAATTACCTCATTAACATTCCCAGTTTCATGTTCTATAAACTTTTCCAATGTGCCAAGTCTGAAACTGAACTCTTGATTTTTTCCTACAAATGTTCACCCCCCATCCTTCACCACCTCAGGAAATGATCTCACCATACTCCCCTCCCTCACCACCTACAGCTAATCAATAATTGAATACCTTAAATTTTGCCCCCCAAATATATCTTAATTCCATCTACTTCTCCTTATTGGCATTGCCTCCAGATTCCTAATTAGTATCTTCATTTTCATTCTTATATCTCCTCAATCTAACCTCCATACATAAACTAGCATGATCTATTTAGAATATAAATGAGATTATGTCAATTGCATGTTAAAATACTTCAGTAACTACCTACAGCACTTACAATAAAATTCAAACTTTTCTTGCTATACTGGGTAACCATATAACATGGTCTGTTTAGGACTCTTCTGCACCTGTCATCCCGGTATAACTAGTAATACAGTCTCCTTTCATGCCTAAAATTATTCCATTTGGGTGATAAGTCTCTTGATCACCACATCTGTAGAGCCCTGTGTGATCTTTCTTTTGCCTAAATATTATTCTCATAGCTGAAGCCTTCTCCCTCAGGACTCAGTGTCTTCTCTTAAGTGTCCCCAGCAGTTGGCTTTCTTTAAAATCTGAACCACAGTATTCAATCCTATAGTTAATTCTTTCATTTGTTGAATGTCTGTTCAATCCATTAGGGTGCACAGAGAGAACCAAGCCCATATCTGCAGTGTTTACACCTACATACCTCAGTCAGCATCGTATCTGAAACATGATAAAAGCCCACCAGTACCTGTTGAAGATTAATGACTAAACAAGCTTACCATATAGGCAGAGAGATAGTAAATGTATAGTTGACATTTACATAATATAAATGTGTTCAAGATATTAACTACCAAAATTAATACGAAAAAGAAAATAATTACTTCTGCCTGCAGAGAAGGGTTGATTAGGAAAGACTCCATAAATGGAGGATGCCCAAACAGTGTTGATGGATGAATAAGATCATGCAGTGTGAACCAAGAAGCCAAGAGAAGACTTCTAAGTTTAGGGGATGGCATTTGCAAAGGCAAAAAGGTATAAAACTGTGATTATTCAGGAAACCCAAAGTAGTTTATCATATTAGAGTGTACAATGTTGTATAAATGATATATTAATAACACAAACCTTAAGGACAAAACCTAAATTGTAGAGACCACAGCAGAAAATACAGAGAGCGCTAACAAATTTGAAGCTTAGCGTTTTTGTTTTTGTTTTTGAGACGGAGTTTCCCTCTTGTTGCCCAGACTGGAGTGCAATGGTGTGATCTCAGCTCACTGCAACCTCCACCTCCCAGGTTCAAGCAATTCTTCTGCCTCAGCCTCCTCAGTAGCTGGGATTACAGGCATGCGCCACCACACCCAGCTAATTTTGTATTTTCAGTAGAGACAGAGTTTCTCCATGCTGGTCAGGTTGGTCTCAAACTCCTGACCTCAGGTGATCCACCTGCCTTTGCCTCCCAAAGTGCTGGGATTCCAGGCATCAGCCATTGCACCCAGCCTGAAGCTTAGCTTTATTTTCATTTACAGTCCTAGAATGATTTGATAAATTCTATTGCATATTTATCTCACCTTATAAATTATAGTTCTTAGATAAATCCGTTTCTGAAGTGTTATATTTCAAACTTCATTGCCATAAAGAATCCTCACAGATGCAGTTATTACGTAACAGTCACAAAATTATAATACATAGTCCATAAGGAAACTCTACTGAGAGTTATGGTGTATAGAACTAAGCTGAGCTTTTCTGTCAAATAAATTTTTTGGTTTAAATTTTAATAATTACGTCAAATTTCTTTTTTCTATAATGTGCTTTTATTCATTATTAGATTATTAAAAAAACAGGTCAAAGCCACTATGTTATGATTTTGGCATTTATATTGTACAAATGTATAGATAAAAATATCTATGGAATCTGAAAAGACTTCGGGTCGTATTTTGATGTAACTAAGAGTTGACACAATTAATACTCATCATTGACCTATTTCTCTAGAAACAGAAAATTATCAAGAAAGATATATGGTATAGATAATCACAAATATTTGCTTTGAACATTTAGAATGTATACTAGAAGTTGTGCACTAGCAGACTGCATGAAAAGAATGCTTTGTTTAGACTCCAAAGTGTTTCAAAAATTGACTTAAGATTTAAATTTGGGAAATCACAAAAAATCCAGAATTCTGGCCACTCTTAAAAAAATTAAAAGATAAGATAACTCTAGTAATATTCCCCAAATCACAGTCCCCTAGAAACTAGTAGATGCTCTCTGGTTAACCACAGACCCACTTCCCCCATCACCCCAGACCGCTGCCCTTATATATGTGACATGCCTAAGCCTTTGTGTAAGACTAAAACTCTCAACCATTAACGACCAATTGAAAATCATCAAAAAGACTAAGAATATATTTAGATTTTGCTCATTTGTAATATTGAGAATTAAACACACAGGCTATTTTTTAAAATCGCCTAAATATGAAAAAATTCAGACATTCAACCCTTTCTTGGATTTTATCAGTTAACTAGACTGTACCAAAACAAATAAGCCAAATAAATCCAGTATAACAATTCCTCCCCCTGACTAGCAAGCTCTTTGTTTTGGCATCTAGTCAATTCAATTAAAATTATACAACCCAATAATCTAAAAATATATATCATGCATTTAATCTGTAGTTTACCTAAAAGTACCTGTCTGTTATGTATATTTCAATGTAGCAAATATACTTTATTTTATTTAAATGGGAAGACAACATATTTTCAATATGAAAACTGTTCTAGGTTAGGAAATATTAACCTGAAAATGTCATTCCCATAGAAATTGACAGGCACTTACCTTAGCTATCTGGACACACCAGTTAAGCAGCAGTTGTGATCCAATGTTATCCTTGTGCTCGTGGACATACTCCAACAGGCAGCCATGGGGCATAAGTTGAGTAACCAGCTGGATGGTTGGGCTCAGACACACACCCAGCAACCGGACTAGGTGTGGATGATCCATACTTGCCATGATCAGAGCTTCCTGTAAGAAAAAAATGCAATACCATCATTTCTAGTCAAATTTTCTTAGATTTACAGTTACTTCCATTGTACTAATGGTGCTGATGATTTTTTAAAAATGTACTCAATGGAATCAATCAAAATGAAAAGATATTATTTCAGTTATTCTATCTTTAAAGTGATTTAATTCATTAAAATTAAAAAAATAACAAAGTCTCTACATGCATTTACATGGAAGCTGTTATACAATAACTGCCTATAAAATTAATAGCAGTATTTTCTCCTTTGTAATATAAGCAATATGAGATTTTATTTATTGCCAAGTAAGTCAAAATGAATTCCAGCTTATATTATGGATTTTTAACCTTTGACCTTTGCTCTAAAGTAAAATAATCTACACAAATTTAGTTAGTTGCGAGTAGAGTAAGATGAGCTGAACTTCGAAGTCACCCATTATTGGTGTAGAGTTGGACAGCTTACAATGGTGTCAAGTATAAATCATAAATATGGAAATGTAGATAATTACAAGTATTATATCTATTGTCAATTTATATAAAATAATAAACATTTTAATAAGACATTTTGTTTCATAATTTTACCTTTCCTCAAATTTATTTCATTTTCAAAATTATAAGTGATGTCTTATTCATAGATTCATAAAATTTGAGAGCTGAGACTATAAAAATTTGACTACTCCGACTTTTATATTTCATAAAATGAGAAAACTGAGTTACAATTTTGCATCAGAATCATAAAGGCACCACTGCTTAATGGGGATAAAAGTGGACATATGATGGTTATTTAGTGCATCCCAGTTAGCTTCAAATAAAAAGTTATTGTAAGACTCTTTATTGTAATTTGAAATAGATACAACTGTAAAATAAATGTTTATGTACTTTGTTATGGTTTGATTTGTGCTTTTATATTATGAAAGCCAATAAAATATTGTTCATCTCCTATGAAAACAATAGTAAATTTTTGCTTTTTAAAAGCTATGTAATATCACCTACATACTATTCTTGTTAATAATAGTTAATTTGAATCTAATCATAAGGAAAAAATCAGACAAATCCATACTGTAGGACATTCTGCAAAGAAACTGGCTTGTACTTATTTAAAATGTCAATATTAGGAGAAATGTAAAAGAAGGGTGTGATGTTCAAACTAACATTTATTACAGAAATAGGGCAATGCTGCATTTTTGGCTCTTGGGTTAAAAAATATATAAAACATTATTGGGACAATTGAGGAAACCTAAATAGGGACTATACATCATGTAATATTATATCAACATTAAACATTTGAGAGTGATAATGGTATTGCAGCTATGTAAAATAGTATTCTTTGATTTTAGAAGATCCTGAAATCTTTATGGATGAACTATCTTGCGTCTGCAATTTACTTTCAAATAGTTTACTCACACAGGGAAGGAGAGAGAGATGTATAATATATGTATATGTATCTATGTGTTTGATGTGTGTATACAAATATATACACACAAATACTCACACATACACACGGAGGGTGTAATACGTATATGGCAATTGATTATATTGATTTTTCTACATGAAGGTATGGTGTTCATTGTATTACTCCTGAACATTTTATATAACTTTGAAACATTTTAAAATAAAAAAATTTAGGACACAAATTATATTGAGTTTCTGTTTAAGATGGCATGGCAGATTGAATTCACAAATTACTTCCCTTTCCTCTCAATTTCACTATACTGACAAAAAAAGAATCAATTTTAAAAGACAGACACCAACAATCATAGAAAGGAGGCAATAAAGATGGAATAGTAAAAGTAGGAAGCGGCTTATCAGTGTTAGCAACTTGGTAAACATAAGCAATCTGAAGCCTAATTTAATGGAGGGAAACTGAGAAGCAACCCAGTAATGTGTAACACCAAAGGCTGAGGAGTAGTAGTATTACAAACCTCCATAAATGGAGCAAAAGAACTGTTTTCAGCAGGATTGCTTCAGAGTACATTTGGGAAACACTTAGACTACAGATCTCCTTTCCCCTTTGCCCTTAGGAAATCTTAAACCAAAAGAACTGTACTGTGGATATCAGGCAAAATGGAAAGAGAAGTACTCTGGGGAAAACAGAAGTATTACGTAAATTTACATATGATAAAAATATGGACCATTCTTCCATTCCATCTCCCAAATAGAGCTGTGACTTCAAAATTCTCAAAGTTTTAAACCTAGAATTTTACACCCAGCAGCATTTCAACCAAGTGAATGCGTACAACAGACAAGTTCAGATGTGCCAAATCTTAACACATTTACCTTCCGTGCTTCCTTTCTTTGTAAATGTGCTCATAAAAAAGGGACAGGGTGTTAGAAGAGTACATAAAATCAAGGAAACAAACATCAAGCATAAATTATGGAAATACAAAAAATATAGTGAAAAATTTTCTAGAATAAAAGCTATACAACAAACGAAAATAGCAGCCGGCTAAGACTGGAACAGGTCAAGTAGCTCTGGGAAAGCTGACCCAAGAAGATGGAATTGATAGAATGCCTGATGAACTTAAAATACATTAAGAAAATATTTATTTTTCTAGTGGGAGTTGAAGGTCAAATTAGTGATAGATACACAGAAAACTAAGCTAAAGTAAAAAAAGAAGAAATTAACCTGAGATAAAACACAAAGATATGCACCAGAAAGACTCGGAAAGGTGAGGAGCTGTGAGGGGAGTGGATGATGAGAGATTGCTCAATAGGTACAATGTATATTATTTGAGTGATGGCTACACTAAAAGTATTGACTTCCCCATTATGCAATCTATGTATGTAACAAAATTATACTTGTACTCATAAATTAATGCAAATAAATAAAAAGAAAATCAGACTATACAGCACAACTGGGAATAGTTACATAATCATAATAGTGTAAACATGAAATACTGATATAATCAGAAATCATGTAACTGTGGGAAAATGGGGGGACAGAGGATGCCCTTCTGGAAAGTGGTGATGGGAGTGGAGTGAAAGGTATATAACCATTGCTGGTTGCAAAAAGTTAGCCTAAGATATGTAGACTAAAAAGAAAAATTTAAGACTTCGCAATATAAGCATATTAGTTAAATATACGTAGTTAGGTAACAGAAGAAATTTCCAAAAAATGAAAGTGATTGATTTGGGCAGTGGAAAATGGGGGCAGGGAAGGGACAGCAGGGTAGCTAGCAGGCTACCTTTCATCATTAGTCTTGTCAAAGTATTTCACTGTTTTATGATTACCTTAAAGCTACTTGTGAGGACATTATCCCCTTTAACCATCCCTACTATTTTACTGCTGCTGAGTTACAGAGTGCCTTCCAAGAGTTATTCACAAATATGCAGTGTTTGATGGGGTATGTGGGTTTCCCAGATCCAGCCAAGGATTTATTGTGAGGTCTAACATTTTATTTTTTCAGTAAGGAAGATAGGGGCAGCATGGGAACATGCCTGGAAAAAGGAGTGATAGAAGACCAAACAAAAGAAGTAAGCTGGTAAAATGCTGTCACTCTCCCTCAAAGGACTTTTTGTTTCTGAGGTTTGGTGGTAAAAGCTGAAATCATTGTTTTTCAGATGGCTTCCAAGTAAAAAAGATACTTTAATTCCCTCTTCCCTAGCTGCCCCAGGGAACAACAAGAGTCACAGAACAGAGATGAGTTTCTATGCTTTCTTGCTGAGCCCACGAGGACTGCAACATGGTGAGGACAGGAAGTTCCGGGAGCACTGTAAGGCATCACACCTAGAAAGGACTTCAGCGTACTCGCTTGGTAGCAGTCAGCGGCAACAGGAGTGGGACCTCTCCAATGGCTCAGAGAGAAGAGACTCAACAGAGGGACTAGAACTGGTAGGAAAGATCACTATAGAAACCACAGAAGCATCCTTACATGGTACCAGTCAGCAGTAACAGGAGTGGGACCTCTCCAATAGCTCAGAGAGAAGAGAATTCATCGTGGGGACCAGAACTGGTGAGAAAGATCACTGTAGATACCACAGGGAGACTGCAGCTAGAAGGCCAGATTATAGGTAAATAGGAGACACCTAACAAGTTTCCAAAATATTTGTGGAGACCGCTTTGGGGTGCGGGGTTTTGCATAATTAACTGAGCCAGAAATCTGTGTTATTACTATTCATGTGGCCTCCTCTGGATTCACAAGGTGAAAACATTTGGTTTCACTTCTTGTGTATCTCAGTAAACATTTGAAATAAAGCAAAGCAATGTAGTTATAAAGAGAGTATGGATGAAAATATTAGCCAACTTAAATGGCCTATTATTACCTATTATTTAATCTGGTATTAACTGTATTCACAGTGTAAACCAGAGGGTTCTTTCATTGAATTATAACATGCACATGTAAAAATATATACACACCAACAAATCAGCAAAACATCTAATTAGATTAAATCACTAATTTATGTTTTAAGTCAGATACTTAATTAGATATTAAATATTAGATATCAAATTAAATTAAATTTATACTTATGTTATTTCTTTTTTGGTGGCTCTGGATTTTTTTGTGTATATGAAAGTCACCTGTTTACAGTTACAAGTGTGGCTCCACTCCCAGATACTCAGGTTTAGAAGATCTTAGGCATCTCCATTTGTAGCAAGCTCCCTTGTTAAAGGAACTTAGGAAATAGAAAATGTTGAGAACCTCTAGCACATCTCGATGTCTCCATCGAATGTGTGTTTCTATAATCCACTGCAAAAGCAATAACAGGTAATAATTATTTGATCCTTATTATAATCCCATGAAGCAGCTCAAACTCAAAAGTAATTCTCAGCTGCAAAATGAGGAAACCGAAACTCAATGAGAGAACCGGCCCAGGTCATGAGACTTGTTAGTAGCAGGATCAGTAAACACTCAGAATTTTCATTCTGACTGTAGTGTTATGACAGTAAAAATATCATATTTTTTACTTCATTTTCATCAGCACATTTCAGTGTCAACCTTTATCTTTTTAGCAAGACAGCCTCAAACTCCTCACATTAGCCCTGCCTGCATGAATTGGGTCAAATTATCCTTTGCTGGCCGGGCGAGGTGGCTCACACCTGTAATCCCAGCACTTTGGGAGGTTGAGCCAGGTGGATCTCGAGGTCAGGAGTTTGAGACCAGCCTGATCAATATGGTGAAACCCCGTCTGTACTAAAAATACAAAAATTAGCCAGGCATGGTGGCACGCGCCTGTAATCCCAGCTACTCAGGAGGCTGAGGCAGGAGAATTGCTTGAAGCCAGGAGGTGGAGGTTACAGTGAGCTGAGATTGCACCACGGCACTCTAGCCTGGGCGACAGAGTGAGACTCTGTCTCAAAAAAAAAAAATTATCCTTTGCTTCCTGAGGACCAACTAAAATCAAATAATACGTTTGTGCTTACAGGTAAACTGTCATCACTTTACAATATGTTTTCAGAACAAGCCAAATAAAACATTTCTCTCTGATTTGCTGAGGGTAGTATTTGATAATACTACCCTTAATAATGTTATTTATTAAGGTAAAGAGAATGGTACAATGTAAGGTAGGAGAAAGATTTTGGGGTTACTTTTGCATTTGAAAAGTTTACATTAAGGGGTGTAAAAAAGTCACACGGAAGTTCTCTTTTTAAAAATCTATTAGTAAGTCCTGGCAAAAAGGCTGGGTTTCTATTAAGAAAAATTGCTCATCACACTACAAAGAGTATTTGAAACCAAATTGCAGAGTATTTGCATAATAGTTCTCTTTTTTTGAAGAAAGAAACATGAACAAGACACTAATTGTAGGTTGCATTTTTTTTTTTTTCATAAAGGAAATAGCAGATGGCTGGTTGGGAGGATAGGAGAGTAGATAAAGAAAAGGGAATATGAATTTATTTCGAGTGATGAGTGGGATAAAAAGGGGAAAAAAATCCCAATATTTTAATCATAGAGTGTCTGGTTTCAATAAATTACTCTGTGTTAAACTTAATGTCCTCTGTTACCTATTTTTGTGTGGGACCTATGGAGGCAACTTTGGAATCTTTGCTGCTGTCACTAGAAAATGTCGCTGAAGACCATGGGAATAAATACAACCTGACAGGGACATTATCTGTTTCTCCAGAAAGAAATTATTCTGTCTTTATTTTCCTTTTTTGCTTTACAATTTTTTTTTTGTCTTGTAGGTAAATTTAAGAGTTTTCTCATTGAACAGAAGGGAATAACGTAACAGGTGCTACAGTAAAAATTCTAAAACAAAAATATTTTTCTTTATAATGAAGTCTTGTGTAAATAAGGACTTTTAAAAAAAACCATCAAGGGACTACCAAGGTATAGATAAAAAAAGCTCTGAAGCATGTATGTCAAGTCTCTAGCCACATATTATCTATATCTCTATTTCAGCCTGAAGGGAAGACATTTTTGTACAATAATAAGTGAGCAATAATAACTGTACAATAATAAGTGAGCTATTTTTTCACATTCAGCTATCATTCTGCAAAACCACCAGATATTTATATCTTTCCACTTTAGTTTCTCATATTATTTAGTGGTTTCACAAAGACAAAACGGAAGAAAAAACCATATTGCCAGTGAAAACTTATAGGCTATTCTGTTTTTAAAAATGTTAACTTCAGCCGAACTCTGTTTCATTATATCTATGGACCATTAATGCAATACCCTCCAGCTGAAAACCAGGAAAATCTCATTGCATCAGAGATAGGGAAGATAAAAAGAGAGACAGAGGAAAAGAAAAGACAGACAATTAATGTAAACATATAATACTACGCTTCATGCAACCATCAGCAGATCTGTGGGTGCTTGAAAGAAATGCTGCCCCTAAAGACAGTGAGTGCTAGTCATGAAGAACGCAAAGAAGATAAAGACGGCCACAATGATGAAAAATGAAATAAAATCACTGGTCCATAATAATTTTTTTACTAACTTGCCTTGCTGCAGATGGTACGAAGATAATAAAATAAATGAAATCAGCATCTGTTCCTTCATGTCTAGAATAAATTATAATTAATTTGGGTAAATAGGTGAGCAGTAATTAGAGAGGCTGAATTAATATGCCATTAGTTTAAGTTTGTCCACATCACTCAGTAGCCTTACCACTCCCTTCCAATCCTTGGTATCACTTTTGTGGACTTCAATAATCAGATGAGGACTCTTCTAAACTTTGAAGTCAGCACTTTCCATCTCCATTCTACATCATTCACCCACTGAGTGGCCATATGTTAGATTTAGTCACTAACATTGCTGCACAATGAAGACCTTTTGAAGAAGTCTACATTGTGAAAGAATTCTACTTTCTGTTTTCCCTCTTTTTTCTTTCACTCATGATTACACTGAATTTCCATCCTTATTATATTTCTCTATCTCTTTAGTTTTATATTTCTTCACTTAAAAATATTTATTGAGAATTTGCTATGTGCCTGGCACTGTGATTGAAGTTGTGTCTACAAAATAATCTCCAGTCTCAGGGAGCTTTCATTGTACTTGGAGAGGCAACAAGTAACTAGGAAAGCCAAATAAACATAAAACAGATGCATAAATATTTTTAAATTATATTAAGAGGTATCACAGAAATAAACAGTGTTGTGATGGATAATGAAATGGTGGTCACAGAGCTACTTTAGATAAGGAGAGCCAGGAAATGTGTCCTGAGATCAGATTTATGAGACAAAGTCATATATATAAATAACTGGAAAGAGCATTCAAGGAAAAGCATAACCTAATAGTCTGGCATATTTTGGAAGCTCTGAGAAGGCTCATGTACTTGGAATTTAGCAAGGGCTATAATGGCATGAGATGAGATTGAAAAGGTGGGTAGGGACCAGGTCATATAGGGCCTTGCAATCATAAAGGATTTAAATCTTAAATCCTTAAGAAGATTCGATTTATTCATAAATCTTTTAATGCCTGGTTTCTGTTATACTTCATTTACCTCTATCATAGCCTGATCTCCAATATTAACTATTACAATAAAGGACTTGCCAATATCATATAATTTTCTCCCCCTCGATGTTTCCATTTTGCTGCTCTTTGGCTGAAGGTAATTCTCCCCATCGCCATTCTCAATCTTTCAAATGTTGTTAGAGAAAGGCACAGATTCATGAGATTTCACCTAAATCTCCTGATTTGATCTTCCAAAAATTGTTCTCTCTTTTAGTTTTCTAAAATGTATTTATTTATTTATTTATGTGTTTGTTTTTTTTTTAATTTTTTTATTTTTGAGACAGAGTCTCACTTTATCACCCAGGCTGGAGCGCAGTGGTACGATCTTAGCTCACTGCAAGTTCTGCCTCTCAGGTTCAAGCATTCTCCTGCCTCAGCCTCCCAAGTAGCTGGGACGACAGGTGCCTGCCACCACACTTGTCTAATTTTTGCTTTTAATTTTGACAAGGTTTTACCATGTTGGCCAGGTTGGTCTCAAACTCCTGACCTCAAGTGATCCACTCACCTTGGCCTCCCAAAGTGCTGGGATTACAGGCATAAGCTACCATGTCAGGCCTCTTTTAGTTTTTAATTTCTTATTGAAGCTTTATTATACTTACTATGGCTTCTATTTCTGGGCAGGGGAAAAAAAAAACAAAACTTTCTACCTTTCTTAATATCTACTCTGTGAATTGTACTTTTGACACCATTTTATTCTGTTTCACTGAATCATTTTTATCACCATTTATCTCTAGTACAACTTCACCTTCACTGTGCTTACCACCTTCACTGTAACTACAAGGACATATATGTGTGCCATATTCCAAAAATAAAAGTTCCTTCAACTTTGCCGTATCTCTATATTAGGGATACTTACCAGTCCTCCTTTAGCTATTCCCTCATTTTATCTTCCTTTGTGCCTTTGAGATCTGGCTTTTCTGCCACTTTTCTAAATTCCTACCCCTCAAATTACCCTGGAAAATGTCATCAAATATCTCCTTTTCACCAAAGTCAGCGTGTTGCTTCTCTTACTACATTTCCCCAGACTGCATTGTTTCAGCTCACTGATCATCCTTCTTCTTCAAAATCTGTCTTTGGCTGATGTTAGTACTTTATCCTACCTATCCTGATTTTTCACTCTCTGAGTACTCTTCTTCTTCTTCTTCTTCTTTTTTTTTTTTTTTTTTTTGAGACGGAGTCTTGCTCTGTCGCCAGGCTGGAGTGCAGTGGCACAATCTTGGCTCACTGCAACCTCCGCCTCCCGTATTCAAGCGATGCTCCTGCCTCAGACTCTCGAGCAGCCAGGACTACACCTCTTGTCCCTTCAATGGAGAAAAACGACCGGGCTTTGGCTGTACCTCACTTTGCTTTAGTCTACAGTCTCTTACCTCCGTATAGATTTGTTCTCCAACCTCCTAGAGATGAAAATATTTTCCAGCTTTAAGAAATATGACAGAGTTGTCAAAAGCTTATGGAATTGATTGCAAAGTTTTCGTGGTTTGTCAGGATTTGATTTAGTTTGAAGCAATATAAACAGCAGGGCATTTTTGTTCTCTCAAGATAAAAAATAAAATCCATTATCTTCATGTCCAAAATATCTGTGCCCCTCCAAACATGAGAATTATGCTATGCCCATATTACAAGTTTTCTCCTCCACTCCTGTAATTTCAATTGTCATTTCTGAGTAGAAACTAATAAGCTTATCTATAATATAACTATACAAAACCATATTATAACATCTATCCTATTTTATTAGAATCACCGGTGAAATGTCTGGAATCTGTATTTTTTTCTCTGAAAGCAGTAATGTGAGTCAGTCATATTCATTGATTTATCACCAAATCCTTGTTGAATATATGGCTTATAAGAAGAATGCAATGCCATTTTATGAATAAATGAACAAAATCTGTATTATATCCTCCCCTTCCCCATTTACTCCATTCCAGGAATCAACCCACATTTCAAATGCTTTCTCGTCTTCTTAAAATAGATATTACTGGATTTGTAAGATAAAAGAAAACACAGTAAATAATTTTCCCATTTGAGTTTGTCTGCTTTACTTTACTTTTTTTTTTTTTAATTTCAGAAACATTTCCTAATTCAGTTTTTAAAATCTTGGATTTATATTTGGTATTTGCATTTCTATTTTTTCCATTCCACTTTGTATCTAATAATTTGCCAAGTCCTATCAATTGCTTATCCCAGTGTAGCTCAAATCTACATCTTTCTGTGTCTTTTCATTCTGACTCCTACTTAAGTTCGGGTTCACATCACTACTGTAAAAAGACTGCTGATTTTTTTTTCTTTATTAACATAGTCTGTTTATGCTACAAACATACAAAATATCAGTGGCACTTTTTGATTGTCAACACAGTCTTAACACTGCATGTACTCAATAAACACATGCTGAATTAAATTTTATATCATGAAAATTGCAATAAATTTTAAAATAAAGAAGTTTAGACTCTATGACACTAACAATCTGTGACATTGGCCTATATATTTTCCTTTGTCCCTCCAGCTCCATTCTCCACCATTTTCTGCCAATACTCACCCTGCCATGTGCTCAGTGAGACTGACCCAAATGGATGATGACAACAGGCTACGATGTTCCCTGGCTTTCATTTGGGTCAGCCAGTGCAAAGCAGTAGTACAATACTGAATGAAGAAGAGAGTGAGTTTGGTATTTATCCCACACCCTCACTTTCCTGCAACCCTTTAGTGAGGGTCACGGCTGCTGTCAATTCAAGTTAACCTTCCCCTGGCTTCTTCAAGCCTAGCAGTGCTGTTACTCATCTTGAAGTACTTCAACAAACCCTATTGCTGTTACTTAATCCTGCTCTTACTTTTATAAAGACCCTTTTGCTAAACTCTCTTAAATTCCTTCAACTTAGTATGCCATGTGTTTCCTACTGGGATCCTTCTAATGCAGTCATCTTGAACAAGGCATTTGACAACAGTTACCTGTAAAATCACAGATATGGTCGTTGATGGAGAATACGTGGCTTACATGCTACCAGCACTCATCTCCTCCTATCCATGAAAGATACTGCTAAACAATCATTGTGTGGTAGGCTGATGATGGCTCTCAAAATATTCCCACATCTTAATCCCAAGTCATATTCATCCCTGAGGTGAATACTACCTTATTTGGGAAAAGGTCTGGGCAGATATGATTAAATTAAGGATTCTGAGTGTAGGAGATCTTCCTTGATTATTCAGGTAGGTTCTAAATGCCACCACAAGTATCCTTATAAAAGAGAGGCAGAAGGAGATTAGACACAGGCACGAAGAGGAAAACGCAATGTGAAGAAGGAGACAGAAATTATAGAGTGATGCCCTCACAAGCCAAGGAACATCTGTAGCCACCAGAAGCTGGAGGAGGCAAGGAATATATTTTTCGCTAGAACTTCTGAAGGGAGTGCAGCCCTACCAACATCTTGACTTCAAATGTCTAGCCTCCAAAACTGTGATATAATATATTTCTGTTATTGTAAGTGACCACGTTTCAGTTAAATTGTTTCAGAAGTGCCGGGTGCAGTGACTCACGCCTGTAATCCCAGCACTTTGGGAGGCCGAGGTGGGCGGATCACGAGGTCAGGAGATTGAGACCATCCTGGTTATCACGGTGAAACCCCGTCTCTACTAAAAAAATACAAAAAAATTAGCTGGGCATGGTGGCGGGCGCCTGTAAGTCGCAGCTACTCGGGAGGCCTCTGAAGCAGGAGAATGGTGTGAACCCGGGAGGCGGAGCTTACAGTGAGCCGAGATCATGCCACTGCACTCCAGCCTGGGAGACAGAGCGAGACTCCGTCTCAAAAACAAATAAATAAATAAAATTGTTTCAGAAGCTACAGGAAACAATTGCAATTACTGTATTCTTTCCTGCCTGAGCTGGATGAGGACTCCTAACACTCAGTACTTGAGACAGTGCGTTAAGCAACAAGAACTGATTTATTGGGAGGTGAAGCTGAGCTTAAATACTGTTGCCTTGATTTTTTCACATATTTTAAAAACTGATGTTGCTATCAAATCTTTAGTCTGGATATGCTATATTAGTCTAATCTAAATGATGCAGATACTTTTAATTCATTTAGTAAGTAACATACATATGTCATTGCCAAACGATACAGTACAAGCAAACAGCTTATCAGAGTGCCTAGTAGACACTTAAAATGTTAGCTATTATTATTTTTATTACACCAATTATATCAAAAAGGAATAAAATCGTTAAGCAATAAGGCATGGCTGAATCTGGAAAAAAAGCTGCAGCTGCAGGGTGAGTGGTCACTTTCATCTTTTAAAGTCTGGTGGGGACATTAAGCATGCAAGACAGGAAAACTGACAGAAAACAGTTTTGCTGTCAGCACTTTATCAGCTATTCTTTTCCTAGTTAACTCCAGAGAGAGCTAGCAGTATCTCTTTCCATCTCAACATATAACCATGGAGAGTTAAAAGATGGCTAAAGTACATTTTGGGGTTACAAGAGAACTTCAAGGACTACATAAATTTGTTCTTTAACAAAAAGTAATCACAATAACACCAAAAATAATCAATAACTATATGGAACAAGTAGATAATAGAGATTGGGATACTAATGAATTCTTGTAGTTTAGGCATAGACAGTTTACAGTTTACTTATTAATCTTACCAATGTTACATGAAGAGAAACACAAGAGTGTCTGCAAATAACATTTCAGAATTGATATGAAAAATTCTTAGCAAGCTCCAACATGGAGCTTCTCACGAAGAGGGCACTGTAATGTTTTATAAAGAAGGAAAACATAGACATACTAGAATTAGAATCAATCATTCTAGGCTGTAGATACTACCACTAAGGAGAAAGACATAATTATTAACATTCATTTTTCTTTCTCCATATGAAAATGATTTTCTAAAGAGATTATTCAACCTGTCACTTGGTTCACTTGTAGCTTTATTTCATTCACCTGTAGTTTTCTAATTCTTAGTAACCATACTGTGGTCCCTTTGAAGTCACATATTAAAGAATTCTATCAGAGCATAATAATGACTGCTATTTCTTGTTGAATTGTGTCAATACAATGCTATTGATTTACACCTGAACTCATTGAGTTCTCAGGACAATCTTGTCCCGTATAAAATATATTATGTTAATTTACTGATAGCAAGACACATTTAGAAGGGATAAACAATTTGCCATGATTCTAAAGTTCTTAAGTAGAAAAGCTGACATTTGAATCCAGTTCTCATTGCATCCATAGCCAAGTCTCTTTCTGCCATGTTTTCTCTGCAGGAGCTATTAATGTCAGTTAGGTAACTAGGTAGACCTAGTAGATTTTGTGGTGATTATCCTCGTGTCCATAGGCATGATCAATGTAAGATTAACTAGTTAATGAAATACGTATGAAGTGACATTCTAACAGGTATTAACTAATCTTTTTTGGTATAATCAAATGAGCCCAACTTATCCTCAACCACTTAATCCTCCAATAATAAAATAGTAAATAGTCTTTTCAGGAGGAATTAAGACTACTCATGTCTTTATTCTCAGTTGTGAACAGGAGAATTTGAATCTCAAGTGCTGAATCAATATTTTTGAAACTTAAATTTGACTTCAAATAGAACAGACTTTAGTAAATTTGTTAATAAATTATTTAATCACTTAGAGCTTTATTGTTTATTATTTTGCATAACTTGGGAAATTAGTATGCATTTGTTTCCCCAGATACTGCATCTTCTTTAAAGGGAGACATCTACTCTGCTTTTAATCTGTAAGAATAATCTCAGTTAATTAATGACATTTATATTAAAGGCATTTAATAACAAGCAACTCAATAAAATTAGAAAAATCCTCCCTTTATACTTGATAAACTATATCAAACATACCTCTGTTAAAGGAGCAGGCAGGATTGTGTCATTCTGATTCTTCCAAGATAAAACAGTGAGTGACTTTAATTAAGTTTTCCATTTTTCTCTTACTAGCTTCATGCTTATTTAGGATAATTTACATGTAGAAATCTTTTGTCTATCATTCACATATTTTTATCTCCTCTACTTTTATAATGAACTTAATTATTACCATCATATATATTAAATTTGAAACCATGATTAATATGCAAGTTTTTATATTAAATATTCATGTTAGTGTTATTTTAATATTCTACATTGATCCTGATGTCAAGTCCATCCAGTGGGAGGTAATCACAATGAGTACAAACCTACATTAATGTTATTTATTATTTTATGTTTTTAATATAGTAGCAGTAAATAATACTACTACCCACTCAGGCAAAAGGGGTTATAAGAAACCCTGGAAGAAAATATATGGTGTCACAAAAGACCCCTACTGCTAGTGCCTTTATTTCAGGGGGCTGAGTCAAAGGAATATGTGGCTTTTTGTCTAGATGCACACCATAAGGGGGTAAACAAGTGGCACTGGGAAAAGGAGTACCTCATAAAGAATCTCTGCAAGAGGGCATCCAATTCTGATCTGGTACTTGAAAATAGACACCAAACATTAACTAATGCTTTAGAAATGGCATGGTATCTTGGGTTTCCATAATACCTGCCCTAGGAAAGGTCAATTAATGGCCATTATATTTACCATCAGCAACTTCAAACAGTAGTGCAGGGTGCTATAACAGTTCTTTTGTTGTATGTTACCTTATTAATAACTGTATTGACTTTGGGAGTGTTTGCAGGAAATGACTAGCCATCTTTCATTCATTAATTTATTAACTCATTCCGGATATTGATTGAGGGCTTCTGCCTACATTCTACAAGGGTACAATTACTAAAAAGACATATATTCTACTCTTAAATAGCCAGTATCCTGGGATAAGTCTTTAAAATTTAGTATAAAAATTATAAACATGAGTAATCATAAAAATTATAAATTTATGATATAAGTTTCCTATAACTCTTTGAAGAGAGAAATTACCTTCTAACTTAAGAAACTGAATGCAAGCAAACAAAAAGCTGTGTTCAGAAGAAAAATATGAATATGGATATTTATGTGTGGGAAGAATGTTAAAAGCAAAAAGATAAATAACATTGGTAGGGTTGTATAATGAGGAGAAAGGGGTGAGGATGCTACAAATTCCTTCCAGAGTCTTCCTTCTGTTTTACTAGTTGTGAGATATGAAGCAAGTTATTCACTCTGTCAAAACCTCAATCTGAGGTTACTCAGATGTATAATGGGGACTATCATGCCCATCTTGTGAAAAGAACAATTTCAGTAATATATGTGAAAGAATCTAGCACAGTGTTGGTATATAATGGTTGTCCAATATAATTTGTTTCCTTTGCTTCTAAAATTAAGAAAATGGAAAAGTGTGGTATGCATGGGGAATACAAATAGATCAGCTTCAGTGAAGCATATGGTACACAACAGAACACAGTAAGAAACAAGATGAAAAAGGCAGGTTGGTACTAGGGCTTGGAGGAGTTTGAATGGAAGGCTGATATTTGGATTTTATTGTAAGCAAAATGGGGATTTCCGATTTCTGCTCTTGTTTTTACCCTCCCATAAATAACAAAGAATCGAGTACCTTGTCTTGTGATGGATAAAAGTCTGATCTACATTCTTCCCTAACTCATTTTATGAGGACAGTATCATCCTGATACCAAAACCTGGCAGAGATACAATACAAAAAAGAAAACTTCAGGCCAATATCCCTGATGAACATAGATGCAAAAATTCTCAATAAAATCCTGGCAAACTGAATCTAGGAGCAAACTGAAAAGCTTATCCACCATGATCAAATTGACTTCATCCTTAGGATTCAAGGCTTGTTCAACACACGCAAATCAATAAATATAATTCATCACATAAACAGATCTAAAGACAAAAACTACATGATTATCTCAATAGATGCAGCAAAGGCTTTCAATAAAATTTGACATCCCTTCATGTTAAAAGCTCTCAATAAACTAGGTACTAAAGAAACATACCTCAAAATAATAAGAGCCATTTATGACAAACTCACAGTACATATCACACCAAATGGGCAAAATCGGGAAGCATTATCCTTGAAAACTGGCAAAGACTAGGATGCCCTCTCTCATCACTCCTATTAAACATAGTATTGGAAGTTCTGGCCAGGGCAATCAGGCAAGAGAAATAAATACGGGGTATTCAATTAGGAAGCAAGGAAGTCAAACTCTCTTTGTTTGTAGATGATATGATCCTGTATCAAGAAAACCCCATCGTCACAGCCCAAAAGCTTCTTAAGCTGATAAGCAACTTAGTAAAGTCTCAGAATGTGAAATTAGTGTGCAAAAGTCACAAGCACTCCTATACACCAACAGGCAAGCAGAGAGCCAAATTATGAATGAACTCCCATTCACAATTGCTACAAATAGAATAAAATATGTAGGAATACAGCTAACAAGGGAAGTGAAGGACCTCTTCCAGGAGAACTACAAACCACTGCTCAAGGAAATCAGAGAGGACACAAACAAGTGGAAAAATATTCCATGCTCCTGAATAGGAAGAATTATTATTGTGAAAATGGTCATACTACTCAATGTAATTGATAGATTCAATGCTATTCCCATTAAACTACCATTGACATTATTCACAGAATTAGAAGAAACTATTTTTTAAAGTATATGGAACCAAAAAAGAGTCCACATAGCCAAGACAATCCTAAGCAAAAAGAAAAAAGCTCGAAGTACCATAGTACTGGACTTCAAACTATATTACAAGGCTACAGTAACCAAAACAGCATAGTACTGGTACAAAAACAGACACACAGACCAATAGAACAGAATAGAGAACACAGAAATAAGACTGCATGTCTACAATCATCTGATTTTTGAAAAACCTGACAACAACAAGCAATGGGGAAAGGATTCCCTATTTAATAAGTAGTGCTGGGAGAACTGCAGAAAATTGAAACTGGATCCCTTCCTTAAACCTTATACAAAAACTACCTCAAGATGGATTAAAGATTGAAATGTAAAACCCAAAACTATAAAAACCCTAGAAGAAAACCTAGGCAATACCATTCAGGACATAGGCATGGGTAAAGATTTCATGAAATCACCGAAAGCAATTGCAAAAAAGCAAAGATTGACAAATGGGATCTAACTAAACTAAAGCTCACCTGCACAGCAAAAGAAACTATCTTCAAAGCAAACAGGCAACCTAGAGAGTAGGAGAAAATTTTGAAATATATCCATCTTGCAAAGGTCTAATATCCAGAACTACAAGGATTAAAACAATTTTACAAGAAAAAAACAACCCCATTAAACAGTAGGCAAAGGACATGAACAGATACTTCTCAATATAAGACATTCATGTGGCCAACTAACATATAAAAAAAGTTTAACAACACTGAGATGTTGAAATGAAAATCAAAACCACAATGAGGTACCATCTCATTCCTGTCAGAATAGCAATTCTTAAAAAGTCAAGAAACAATGGATGCTGGAGAGGCTGTGGAGACATAGTAACACTTTTACACTGTTGGTAGGAATGTAAATTAGTTCAACCATTGTGGAAGATAGTGTGGCAAATCCTCAAAGATGTAGAACCAGAAATATCATTTGACCCAGCAATCCCATTACTGGGTATGTACCTAAAGGAATATAAATCATTCTATTGGAAAGATACATGCACATCTATGTTGATTACAGTGCTACTCACAACAGCAAAGACATGGAATCAACGCAAATGGCCATAAATAATAGACTGGATAAAGAAAATGTGATACGTATTCACCATGGAATACTGTGCAGCCATAAAAAGGAATGAGATCGTGTCCTTTATAGAGATGTAGATGTAGCGGCCATTATTCCTAAAAAACTAACACAAGAACAGAAAACTAAATACTGCGGGTTCTCATTTATAAGTGGGAGCTGAAGGATGAGAACACATAGACACAGGGAGAGGAGCAACACACACTGGGGCCTGTCAGGGGGTGGGGTTAGGGGAGGGAGAGCATTAGAAAAAACAGCTAATGCATGCTGGGCTGAATCCTTAGGTGATGGGGTTGATAGGTGCAGCAAACCACCATGGCACACATTTACCTATGTAACAAACATGCACATCCTGCACATGTAGCCCAGAACTTAAAATAAAAATAAAATCCTAAAGTTGTCAACTCATATCCAATTTTATATTAAAGAATATCAAACTGGGGGACTAAACCAGAAACGTGAATACCCACAACTGACCCTTAATTGGAAACTGTTGGTGCTTTTTAAATAAGTTGTTGTGAGGAGAGTTCAAATTACAGTATAACAGAATTCACTTAGTGAATTAACGCAGTCTGTAGTTAGCATATCATATAGCAGTACTATTCGGTGAAGGAAAAATACAGATGAAATCAGAAAATCTTCACAATCTATACATCTGACAAAAGGGCTAATACCCAGACTCTGCAATGAACTAAAACAAATTAGCAAGGAGAAAAACAAACAGTCCCATAAAATATAGGGCTAAGGACATGAATAGACAATTCTCAAAAGAAGATATACAAATGGCCAAGAAACATGAAAAAATGCTCAACATCACTAATGATCAGGGATATGCAAAGCAAAAGCACAATGAGATACCACCTTACTCCTACAAGAATGGCCATAATAATAAAAAAAAAAAATAGATGTTGGCATAGATGCAGTGAACAGGGAATACTTCTACACTGCTGGTGGGAATGTAAACTAGTACAACCACTATGTAAAACAGTGTGGCAATTCCTTAAAGAACTAAAAGTAGAACTGCAATTTGATCCAGCAATCCCACCACTGGGTATCTACCCAGAGGAAAAGAGGTCATTATACGACAAAGATACTTGCATATGCATGTTTACAGCAGCACAATTTGCAGTTGCAAAAATGCGGAACCAACCCAAATCCCCATCAATCAACAGGTAAAGAAACTATTTTTTATATATACATATATATCTCACAGTAGTAGTAGTATTCCATATATACGTGATGGAATACTACTCAGTCATAAAAAGGAATGAATTAATGGCATTCGCAGTGACCTGGATGAGATCCAAGATGATTATTCTAAGTGAAGTAACTCAGGAATGGAAAACCAAATGTTGTATGTTCTCACTCATATGTGCAAGCTAAGCTATGGGGATCCAAAGGCATAAGGAAGACACAATGGACTTTGGGGACTCAGTGGGAAAGGGTGGAGAGAGGGTGAAGGATACAATACCACAAATTGGTTACTGCATATACTGTTCAGGTGATGGGTGCACCAAAATCTCACAAATCACCACTAAAGAACTTACTCATGTAACAAACACCACCTGTTCCCCCCATAACCTATGGAAATAAAATAATTAATATAGAAAAATAAAAAGTAAAAAATTTTTTAAAATTACATTTTAATTCCCCATAAGTAAAGTAATAAGTGTAAAATCACCACTGAAAGAACGTGGAAATAGTCAAGCATAATACACCTACAGAAATATAATTATCTCAAAATTTAGGAAGTACATCTACCTGCTTACACACCTCTTCAAGCCTAAGCTTACCACACATACAAAAATATAATAAAAAACTATGATCTACAAGTTAGGTTTAAAACTTTTTTTGTTCTTTCCAGAGTTACCTTTTTCAACTCTCATTCTCTGTAGTGGGCAATTATTTACCTCCAATATGAGTGGAATTTTGCTTCTCGGTACTGCTCTTTCTTCCCATCATTGCCACAGTTGGTTGTATTTTCTTTATAGTTCACTTCACCCCATGGCTTCATTTTTTTCCCACCAAATTTAATGTTAGTGGCCAGGTGCGGTGGCTCATGCATGTAATCCAAGCACTTCGGGAGGCTGAGGTGGGCAGATCACAGGGTCAAGAGATCGAGACCATCCTGGCCAACGTGGTGAAACCCTGTCTCTATTAAAAATATAAAAATTAGCTAGGCCTGCTGGCGGGCGACTGTAGTCCCAGCTACTCAGGAGGCTGAGGCAGGAGAATCGCTTGAACCTGGGAGGCAGAGGTTACAGTGAGCCAAGATCATGCCATTGTACTCCAGCCCGGGTGACAGAGTGAGACTCTGTCTCAAAAAAAAAAAAAAAAAAAAAAAAAAATTCATGTTAGTACTGGTCAATCTTGCCCATTGCTTTATTTGCACATATCTTCTGCCTACTACAGGCATGACAATTACTCTTTGACCATTCTGCTAAACAATTCTAAAAAGGGCAAAAGAAGTTATAGCATTCAATGGTCAATGGTAATTTCAATAATGTCTCAGTTCTTTATAGATATTTAAAAAGACAACTTTTTAAGAGTAGGCATGCTGGCTTTCATCTGTGGTGGACATTAATTATGATTGCTTTGTTTTTGGTCTATTCCCACATAACAAACTCTGAGGCAATTCTGCTTATCTGTTCTACTGTTGGTCCTTCAAAGTATTATAGCTTCCAGAACTCTCCAAAGAAATCCCTGCGCAAATTTTAGCTAATTTTAAGGATTGGATGGCCGTGATCTAAGTCTTTCCTTTAAGAACCAGATTAAACTGAGATGGAACCAGGACTACAAGACTAAATATGAGATTATTTTAAAAGTTAAAAAATAAAAATTGTAAATTATTAGAAAATGTTTCTGTGGTACTTCAACTCTCAAGAATTATTTGCTCAGTCTGTTTCATCAGAGGAGCCAGAAATTATTTATGATATCATACTAACATAGGTTACTTAGATTAAAATAATTCATATATTCAGAGTAATTATTCATCAAATCTACAAATGGTATGCAAAACCCACTCATAAAAAATAAATTCTTCACCTTTTAGCTTTTTAATTGAAATGTCTATATATTAAAATTCACAGATGTGTTAAAACATGTACTGGAACACCATAACCTAACATTTACTTCAATTTTTAAAAGTGTAGCATGAAGAAAGCAAGTATTGAAGGGTTTTTCTAAACCAATTTCAGTGATTTTTAAGTGCAAACTAGGCAATTAAATGTTATCTGTAATTAAAGCAGGAATGCACTTGAGAACATTTGACATATCAGTATATCAGTACAGAATTACAGTGCTTTTTAACATTAAGGCATTTTTGCAAGTTTAATATCTTTTCTTTTGAAAATGTGATGGAAATATTTAAATACTTCATTCAGTATTTATTGAATGATTTAAATGGCTTTGAAAGTAGATATCTACAGATCTTCTGGTTAAACGCTAGTGGTTTCTAGTGGACAGTGTATTTTTCAGAGAAAACATTAAATAATGAAATTCATTTTATTGACAAACACAAATATTTACTGAGCACTTAATATGCATCCAGCCATATTCTAAAAATAATACATTTCATACCACATGACATTCAGAAACAATTTAATTTCATAAATTTTCATGTTTTCAGTGTCGACACAGATAGAAAGCCTTGTTACTTGGTATTTTCAAATAGTATCACTGGGTGGTAAAAAAGTTGAGAGGAATAAATTTTAATTAATTTTTTAAAATGCTAGAGCCAAACACATCAATAAAATGATTAATAGTTATTAAAATATAATGAGCAATTTATTTATATTCCCAAGATTTTTGGAAGTATAGTAGAATAAATTATTTTCCCTAGATAAATGACTTTTTAAAATTTTTGATAGTTTTATTTTCTAAAATAAATTCAAAATTAACTGTATTCAACAATATACCTATTAAACAAATTTAGGATACAGCATTTTATTGTAACAAATAAGTATCTATAGGACTCTCTTTTATCTTCTTTAAATTAAAAAGAATGCCAGAGTAATGAAATCTAGTAAAATATTTTTTGTAGCTCTGACATGTTAACATAAACAATCCAATTTATGAACAGAGAGATCATAAAGAGGTCACAGTAGTTATTTTTTGTCAATTATACTAATATCATTGTTGTATAATTGTTGCTGTATTCTTCAGTGTTCACTGGAAATAAGAAATAAATTATTTTTTTGACGTTGCCCTATAGGTTTCCTTTAATAGCAGAATTCAAACAATTTAAAATGCAATTTGAACTACCATTTTTCATTTGGTTATGCATTTCCTTGAAAAGAATTTAAAAAAACATGTATTATGACAAGTGAGATAGCATACTAGATGCTCTCATTTCCCCATTAATTTTAAAGTAATTGCAGGAGCAAAAGCCATGTCCATTGTGCATGTCTGAATTGCCTCAAGAAAGATCCAATTACAAACTGACATGTTTTCAACATACATATCTTGCATATTTAATTCAGGTAAACCTCCAAAATAAAACATGTCTCTGGTTTTGTTAAATCCACGATAAGTTTCAGTTGAACTAGAATTTTCAAATATATTAGCACTATTTTGGAGTATTTTGCTTTTGTTGTTATTGTTTACATTTTGTAGGTGCATATATATAATATTTGATGTTATGGATATGTAATTCATTTGTACATTTGAAGATAAGTATGTTTATCAAGCACTTGAGAGTAGAATACCAATATGTTTAACAAAATAGCATATACCATAAATCCTACAACTCCTATATAACATTTTTCAATCCAGATGTATAATACTCCACAGTGTGTAATGGAGCAACTTTATTTGATCTAATATTATTTTCTTGATCCCTGAAAAGAGTGTGATATATTTTGATTTAGTACATAGATCAAAATATATTTTGAGTACTAGTTTTCTGTATTACTGAATTTTAAGTCTTTTTCCAGGACTTTGGCACATAAATATTAAAATTATATAGTATATATGAACAAGAAACACAAAAGAGGTACTTCATGTTTAAAAGCTCACATAGAAAAAAGTAGAAAATGTATCCTAGCTTTAAATATATGTATATTAACTATTTATATATATAAATATATATGTATATGTGTATATTTTATGTATCTATGTATATGCAAAATATATACCATGAAATCCAGTTATTTTGTTTTTTTCCTCCTAATGTAATATATACAGGGATTCATTTATAATTTTCTTTCTAAAACTTTTAAATATGTTTTATTTATTTGTGGCTCATTTTTCTTCTATGAAAAAAAAATTACCGCTATATTCTACAGTAATATAATGTATCACTAAAAATTTATAGTAACCCAGGCCTATAAATTAACAAAACAAGAAAGAATAATAAAAAGACTTCCTTAGGCGGGCTGGGCGCGGTGGCTCACTCCTGTAATCCCAGCACTCTGGGAGGCCGAGGCGGGCAGATCACGAGGTTACGAGATCGAGACCATTCTGGCTAACACGGTGAAACCCCCATCTCTACTAAAAATACAAAAAAATTAGTCGGGCGTGGCGGCGGGTGCCTGTAGTCCCAGCTACTCTGGAGGCTGAGGCAGGAGAATGGAGTGAAATTGGGAGGCGGAGCTTGCAGTGAGCAGAAAGCAGAGATCCTGCCACTGCACTCCAGCCTGGGTGACAGAGGGAGACTCTGTCTCAAAAAAAAAAAAAAAAAAAAAAAAAAAAAAAAAAAAAAAAAAGACTTCCTTAGGCATAGAAAGACATTCAATTCTATAAAAATGTGTTGTTTAAAGCCAAATCTACCTAACTTTTATAATTAAAGTTAATTGATTACCAAGTTAAATTGACATTAATTTATTGATAATTGATAGCATAAATAAGAAATTGACTTTGAGGGGGTCATGATTTTTTAAAAGTCAGAATATTTATATATTTAATTCAACTTGTTTAAAAATTAAATCAGTTTATTAACTTCAATATTATTTTTTAAGTTTTCAGTACACTTTACAATTATTTACAAACAGCTTCAATACAGGCACTGACTATAACAGAACGCATAAGTTGAGAAATAAAGCATTTGAGCAAATATGGTTTTAAGGAAATATTTTCTTAAGGTATAATACATTTGTATTAGGTAAAGCATAGGTACCTATTATTCAGGTGCAGACTCTCTATTCTCAATGCCCAATAAATGTTATCAATATTATTATGGAAAAATTACTCCAAAATAAAGTGGAGATAATTAAAGCCAATTCTCAGCTTCTGTTTCATGAAAAGTGATCTTTGAAGAAGATAATTAAAGTTATACATATCCAGTTTACTGAGATTGGGATTATCATTTTACTTGAAATACTTTGATAGCTTATTTTTGTCATAATTTTCCAAAGTTCAAGAAATTTATATCAAAACATTTCCTGCCTTCCTTCTATTACCTCTTCTTCCTATCAAATGTGATGAAGCAGAGTTTTATCAGACAAATAATCAAATTCAATAAACCAATGCAAAATTAAAATCCTAATACATTGCTTTCCACCCAATTAAGAAAAAAATTTAGAAGCCAAACAAAGACAAAATTGATCAACTTCATGTAAACATATTTATGCACTTTACATATCACCATAACACATCAAAGCCCAAATGACAAACAAGAAAAATATTTGTAATTTTTATCATAAAAACAAATCTCTTTAACATATAAAGAGTATATAGAACTTAAGAATGAAAGACAACAAACTCAATTAAGAAAAAGCATAGATATAAAAAGAATTTACAGCAAAAGAAATAGAGTTGTATAACATCATTCAAAATAAGGGAAATTCATATTAAAAGTACACTGGAAGTATTTTTAAAAGTTAAATACTGATCTGGTCAGCAAGTTGTTTTTGGTTCCCACCATATCTTGTAGTGGGAAACCCTTTTCTTTTCTTGCCAGAATATTTCCTTTTACTTCTGCCCATATGCAATCCTAGAGAATACAAGTAGGAACTCTATTCCTCCTTTTACACATACCCCAGGGAACATATGGTGACTGGAAATGTAGGGATTCCTGCAGGATTGTTTTTGAGTCTATTCTGGTTTCTTTTTATTTGCTGAATATAGGACCTCTATGAATTTGAAACCATAGTAAAACTTATGGATATGGAAATATTGTGCCTTGGCTTTGGCTGTAGTTATTTGTCTCCCATACAAAATACACTTCAGTCAGTCTCACCCAGATTGATAAGAAACATCAGTTCAAGACTCACTTATTCTTTCCAATAATATTTATTTGGTGCTGTTCTGGATTAAATCATGTCTCCCAAGAAAAAAAATATATTGAAGTACTAACATCCAGTACCTCAGAATGTGACCTTATTTCAAAATATAGATGCTCCTCAACTTATGATTGGGTTATGTGCCAATAAACCCATTGTAAAGTCAAAAAATTAAGTTGAACCATTGTGGGGAACCATCTGTAGGTCATTGCAGATATAATTAGTTAAGATGAGACACCCTGTAGGGAGGCCAAAGTAGGTGTATCAAGGAGATCAGGAGTTCAAGACCAGTCTGGCCAAGATGGGTGAAACCCCATCTCTACTTAAAAAAAAAAAAAAAAAATTAGCCAAGCATGGTGGTGGGCACCTGTAATCCCAGCTACTTGGGAGGCTGAGGCAGAGAATTGCTTGAACCCGGGAGGTGGAGGTTGCTGTGAGCCGAGATTGCGCCATTGCACTGCAGCCTGGGCAACAGAGGGAGACTCCATCTCAAATAATAATAAATAAATAAAATGATGAGACATGCTGGAGTAGAGCATGCCTCTATTCCAATATGACTAGCGTCCTTTTAAGAAGATGGCCATGTGAAGACACAGCAGCACAGGGAGAATGGCACATGAAGCCGGAGGATTGCAGCAATGCACCTGCAAGCCAAGGAGCTACCAGAAGCCAGAAGAAGCAATGAAGGATCCTCCCCCAGAGACTTAGAGGTAGCATGGCCCTGCCAACACCATCATTTTGGAATTCTGGCTTCCAGAACTGTGAGAATAAATTTCTGTCATTCTAAGAAGAAAAAAAAAAGTACATTGAATACCATCTGTCACTTTTCAAATTGGAAGAAGATCCTAAGACTTGACAATGACCTATCCTCGATAGGCCACAAGGAAACAAATGCTGGCATATATTGCTGGTAGAAATGTAAAATGGAACAACCTCTATGAAAGGTAATCTCCTATTATCTGTAAAAATTACAGATGTATTTAGCCTTGATCTGGGATTATATTCTTGGAAATTCATTCTACACTTGCACCTTCAGACATGTGAAATGACATGGGTTCTTAATTGCAGCATTGTTTGTAATAGCAAAAGTTTAGAAAGCACCCAACATTCTAGCAATTAGGACAAATTAAGTAAATTGCTGTATAGCCACAGAGTTAATGATCTACAGCTCTTTGAAGAATGTGAACGTTTTCTATGTACTAACTTGAAAAAATCTCTAAAATACATTAAGTGATAAATAGCAAGGTATGGAATTATGTTTTTAATGTACTTCTTTTTGTGCATTAAGAAGGAAAATAAGAATATATGTTCACATTTGCTTACATTTTTATTTTTATTTTTATTTATTTATTTATTTATTTATTTATTTATTTATTTATTTTTGAGACAGAGTCTCGCTTTGTCTCCCGGGCTGGAGTGCAGTGGCCAGATCCCAGCTCACTGCAAGCTCCGCCTCCCGGGTTTACGTCATTTTCCTGCCTCAGCCTCCCGAGTAGCTGGGACTACAGGCGCCCACCACCTCGCCCAGCTACTTTTTTGTATTTTTTTAGTAGAGACGGGGTTTTACTGTGTTAGCCAGGATGGTCTCGATTTCCTGACCTCGTGATCCGCCCGTCTCAGCCTCCCAAAGTGCTGGGATTACAGGCTTGAGCCACCGCGCCCGGCCACTACATTTTTATTTTTAAAAATTGGGAGAATATACAAGAAACTAACAAAATGGTTCATTCTGGAGGGATGTTTGGGCAACCATTGAGTAAACTGAGATAATATGGGTATGAAAATTCATCATGTAATTTTTTTCATATTGCTGTAGCTTTGGGGCTATATAAATGCATGAACATTTCAAAAAATAAATTAAAACAAAAAGTATACAAACAAACATAAATGCTTGGAAGAAATGAGGATATGCTTTCAAATCAAATTCAAACAGACTAATAGGTAGCTAAAAGAATGAGAAAATCCAAATTTTCTTTCTTTTGGCTGGTAAATTTTGACTAATAATAATCATTATAATTGGCATTTAAATTATTACTATTGCAATTACATTTTATATTTTGACTCATCTAATTCCCAGAACAGCCTTATAAAATAGGCGATATTATTATTACCATCATTTTACAGATGATAAAATTTAACCCAAAAACGTTAAGTAAGTTGACTCAGGCCACCTAGCTAGTAAGTAGTGGAGCTGAAATTCTAACCTGGTATTTTGTCTTCGGAAACCGTGATGTTAATCACTCTGCACTTAACCATTGAGAAAAATCACATGATACATACTAGTTTTAAATCTTAGCCATTAGGCACTGAAATTCAGATTTAGAATTAGAATCTTCTAATAAGATTTAGAATTTTCTGTCAACAAAAAAATCTTGGGCACATGTCCTTCTGCAATACTTAATCTATACCTTTGCAAGGGTGGATAAAGGTAATAACTGCCACTGCCACAGAAGATATGAGAAAAAATATGTGTATAATTTCCCATTTTGAGTATGTGGAAAATACAAGAAGAAAACAAATATGACTGTGTTCAAATCCTGAAAATCTATAATTGCAATCTCAGCTTTAAAATTATCATGGGCAATTATCAGCTTTAATATTATCGTGGACCCTAGGTAAGATCTGAAGCCAACAAAAGTTAGGCCAAGTCAAAAGTGTTTCCAGTTTGTCCAATCTTAACATAATATTAACAAAATGTTCATTTTTTAGATTGTAAAATGCAATCACAGCAAAAGATACACATTCCTATTCCCTCAAGTAATTTATGGTCTCTTCTTTCCTTGGGTGTACTTTTTAATTAAAATGCAGTACCTATATGTAGAAAATGTATCAGCCTGAAGATAATTTTCTAGAGTCAATGTAAAGGAAAATATAAGAATGCCAGTATGTCTAAAAGCATAAACCTGGTTAACATTTCAAAAACGTTAAAATGAATGTCCACATATAATTTTCTTAAATCCACCAGACCCAGTTCAAAACAAATTTGTAGCCCGAATGAGTAGCCCTAATAGCTTAGCCATCATTCTCTTCTTCATTTTCCATAACATCCACTTCCATACAAAAATGTTTTCCATCAGTTCCAACTTTTAATTTCCAGGAGCAGAAACCTGATTAAGTATTGATAATGTAGAATAACTTGTGAGTGAGAATACATATCAAAATGAATAGCTAATATTTTAATGATGTCAGTCAAAAATCTGAAAAATCTATTTAGAAGTACTAATACTTCCGATTTCAAAATTGAACACGAACTATAAAAAAACTATTGTAAAAATGATTACAATTAGGTAACTATGCTCAAAATGTTCATTTTACATTTAGCATTATTAAAAACATCTATTCCAATTATTAGAGAAGAGCATCCGATCAATTTGTGATCACAGTTATTAGCATGCATTTTAGAATTATCATTATAAAAACTATTAATTGCCTCAATAGGTACAGTTCCTCATTATTGATCTAACTGTAAGAAATTAATGATGTTAACCATTTTTGAATGTACGCATTTATTCTGTTTCTAGAAAAATGACTGGCAGAAAAATAGGATGAACATATGAACAGAAAAGTCCTCATGCTAAGGATAACCACATTTTCCAGGTAATTTACACTAAAAATATCCATAGGGATGAAACGCCTTTGGAAAATAATGACTGAGACAGTGAAAGAGGTCCAACTTAAACGACTCCATCATGCCTCTAATCTCCAAGCTGCCCTTGTTCATTCCGGGGCATAGGCAGAATTAACTTGGGGAGGAACTTAGTTTATAGCTTAAAACAAAGACAAAAATGTCCCTTTCCCAGAACAAACTTCCTTCTTGCCTGGGAACTAGACTGCTAACATTAGCCACAAGATCAGAAATTACGGTTTAGGAGTGAAGATTAGAAATTATGGTTTAGGAGCCATGTAGCTGGAGGCTACAAGATTCTGACTGTCCCTAAACTGCTCCTAAAATCAGTGCTTGAGATGTTTTGCAGCCTCTATCCTTGATGGATCAACAGGCACCACCTAGATTGAGAAACTGGCGCGTCTGATCTTGTGACTCCCCCCAGCCAGGAACTGACTCAGGGCAAGAAGACAGGGACCCCCCATGATTTCACCTTCAACCCAAACAACCAGCACTCCCCAACTCACTGCCCCTCCCCTCCCACCAAATTGTCTTTATAAGCTTTGATCCCCAAAAGTTCGGGGAGACTGATTCGAGTAATGATAAAACTCCGGTCTCCCGCTCAGCTGGCTCTGCATTAATTACTCTTTGTCTATTGCGATTCCCCAGTCTTGGGAAATTGGCTCTTTCTAGGCAGCGGGTAAGGTGAACCCACTGGGTGGTTACAAATTGGGTAAGGTGAAACCATTGGGCTCGCCTTAGAATAGGGAGAGGTTCCATTAAATGAAAACTTTCTATCTTGTTATGCGACAGGAGCAGCAACTTAAGAACTTTCTGAAACTTTCTCTACAATGATGATTATACTCAAACAATATAATTCTTTTCGCCAAACGTGATCTTAAAATACTTCAGCAACATAATTGACTACACTTTCCTTGTAAGAACTTTTAAGAACTTTTTAAAACTTTCTCTACAATGATGATTATACTCTTAAACAATATAATTCTTTTCACCAAACGTGATCTTAAAATACTTAAGTAACACAATTGACTACAGTTTCCTTGTAAGGATCACTCAGGGGGTCTGTTATCACAGTGTTAGCACCAAAATGCTAAAACTGTGAAATCTTCCAGCGGCTACCCAGCAAATTAATAAAGATATTGATTCATCCTACATATAACTGCAACCCTGGGAGCTAATTGGAGCATCATTATTTAATTATTAAAATTAGATCCTTGATTTTAATCAGAATTATGTGGAAAGTCACTAGTTTCAGTTTTCTAATTATACATCACAAACATCCATTTATCTGCCAACGAAGGGGGGTAGAGTAGAGGAGGGGAGGACATTCTAGTTTAACACATGAGGGTCTTAATTTTTTCCCCTACTTATCTATCTGGTTTTATCTCTTCTCAGTTCACCCAATTAACTACACTTCAGACAGGCTTTTGGAAGCTAGATTTCAACACACCAGGGCTTTCCATATCACCGTACTGTTGCATAGAATGTTGCCCTTCTCTCACTCACTTGATCATTGACAGACTAAGTCATATTCGTCCACTGCGATCTAATTTAAACATCACCTCTTCTGTGAAATCATCTCCAAGCCCTCTGGGCAGAGTAAGGCCTGTGTTCTCCAGGCTCCCACAGCATGTAATAGGTACCGCTATTATAGCACTAACTGCACTAGCGGTTCCCCACGCTCAGCTCTGCAGTCCTCAAAGCAAAGAGAGTCTCTTAAAGCCGTGTGTATTTTAACATCCGACACTGTGCTTGCCACTTATTTTTTTGACAAGTTGAAAGTTTCCAGGTATCAGAGTCAGAAAAATCCCAAAGTGAATCCTGCCTGAAATATAAAAACCACGTAACTTTAGCTAGTAAATTATTTAAGCTGAGTCTCAGTTTCCTCATTTTTAGGGTAATAATTACAATAGCTACCATGCTGAGGTTGTGTAGGAAGTAAATGTGTTATTCATATTGTAATGCATAGTGTCTGACATGTCAGCATCCAGTGAATGATTGACTGCTGTAAAAGATGCATGAAAAATAAAAGTGAAAGACAAAGAGGATTGCAAGCTTCCAAAACATAAAAGTGGCTGTAAGTGGCTAAACTAGATGGAAGAAAGGGGAACCTCCCCGGATGAAGCATAAAAAGAAGTCTTTAAGTAGTACAAGGGCCAATAAAAGTGGAGTGAACTTAAAATAGTATAAAAGGGCCGACTGGGTGTGGTGGCTCATGCCTATAATCACAGCACTTTGAGAGGCCGAGTCAGGTAGGAGTTTGAGACCAGCCTGATCGACATAGTCAAACCCTGTCTCTACTAAAAATACAAAAAATTAGTTGGGCGTGGTGGTGGGTGCTTGTAATCCCAGCTACTTGGGAGGCTGAGGCGGGAGAATCGCTTGAACCCGGGAGGCAAAAGTTACAGTGAGCTGAGATTATTGCGCCACTGCACTCCAGCACAGGACACAGTGAGACTCTGTCTCAAAAAAAAAAAAAAAAAAAGAAAAAGAAAAAGAAAGAAGGGCCCTTCTGCACAGGGAAGGAGCTTGCTCCATCTTGGCACTAGTGGTGAGAAGAATGTGTCTTTGGTTTTAGCATGGATGGCAGCTGGCAAGGTGACTCTAGCAGAAAGTCAATGGGGCAAAACAGCAGATTGGATAGCTGTAAGAAAGTAGTTAAAGTTACTGACGATGGAACAAGAAAGTAAAGTAGGCTATAGCAGCTAACAAACTTGAAGAGGAGAGAAGGGTTAAGGGCTCTGAGTGAAGCCAAGAGAGTATTTATTGAAGTGTGGGAGTAAAATAAATGTAAGGCAGGGTAATGATTATCAGAAAGTGGAAACGCTGAGTGTAACTTCTCAAAGGTAGAACAGTTTTAATGAAATGCAAGGCAAATCTATCTTACTTAAGGATTTGCGAAATGCAAGAAATTCACTGCGCCCTGACCCTATCCAAACCAAATCCACATAAAAACAATGAGCTCAAATGGTATCTCTTTCACATCTCCCTGGAATTTCAGTATTTATTAAACTTTTACTGTCTAAAGCAGAAAATAGAGCACTTTATATTATTATGTCTTGCATTATTCTAAGTATCTTAGCTTCTCCCATCAAATGCAGTTAGCCATGTTAATTTACACTCGTGTCTGTTGTCATACAAAGATACTCTAGCACCGTTCCCCTAATTACATAGTTAATGTTGACCAGAGATAGGTTTATTTATTGATACACTGTGCGCAAAACGACCACCACCCTGATACCCTTTCAAGGAAAGACTTATCCCAGAGCACTGCTGGCAAACAGCCTTCATTCACCCTTCAGAGATTTCCTCAGCTGCAAAGAGCCAATTTGCCCAAACTTACACCCCTTCCCAGAGGGACCCTAATTAATGACTGATTGATGCCAACCAGGATAACTTTGATGGGCCATTCCAGCACCACAGCTACTGAAAGAGTTAGACAAGGCTTTTGTCAGGCATGACTCACAACCTGGTATCTCTCTATGTCCAATCCGACTTCCTGTCGCCCAACCACAGCTGGTAATCCCAAAGACATTCTCCAATAACATTTTGCACACTAAATTCCATCAAGGCATATCCTTCTTGGTGGAACCCAACCAATAACAACAACGGCAACAACACCACCACCTTAAAAATAAACTAGCTGGGCGCGGTGGCTCAAGCCTGTAACCCCAGCACTTTGGGAGAACAAGGAGGGCGGATTGCCCAAGATCAGGAATTTGAGACCAGCCTGGGCAACATGGTGAAACTTCGTCTCTACTAAAATACAAAAGAAATTAGCCAGGCGTGGCAGCGGCCACCTGTAGTCCCAGGTACTCGGGAGGCTGAGGCAGGAGAATTGCTTGAACCTGAGAGGCAGAGGTTGCAGTGAGCTCGCACCACTGCACTCCAGCCTGGGCCACAGAGCGAGACTCCGTTTCTACAAAAATAACAAATAAAAAAATAAACTAAGGCATAATTTGCTTTTAGCAAAATTTTGTAGACCATTCAAAAATAGCTATGACATCAAATATGGAATGTTTATTTGATATCATAGCTATTTCTATTTTTTTCTCATAATACCAATAAATTAGTGTAAATTAAAAGAAAGTAAACAAATAGTATGGTTGTTTATTCATAAGATATTCATAATGATCTCCTATTTTATTCTAGGAACTACAGTAGTAACCAAGATGGACATGGTATCTTATATCAGAAATTTACTGTATCTACAGAAAAAGTAAAAGGCTTTAAAAATTAAAATAATGACAATTTAGGTAAAGGGTCTTGTTGCATTCTTTTATGTATTCTTTCATTCCCTAAAGGAGGGCTTTTTAAATTCACATAATCTCAAACTTCATGAAGGGACTGAAGGTGAAATCAATGCAATCCAAGACTGAAATAGTATAAATATTATAAAGGGTGTGGCAGTCATATGTCTACATAAATATATCCAATCTATGATGAATTTATTGTCAATCAAATTGCATTCTCTTACTACCTTCTTGAAGATAATGTCTTTTTGTCTTTATACATACCTAGGAAGTGGTTTAAGTTATACACTGAGGAAATTCAGTTCATAATAAATTTGTTTGAGAATAAGAAAGATTCAAATAAAATAGTCATTTAAGAAGTATGGTATCTTTTCTGGGATAGATTTTTATAGAATAAGGTAATAATCCATACGGTAGGCATTAACTTGCCTAGAAAGCAAACAGCTTGGAGAATCTGCAGTGTGAGAGACATTGTGTTGGCTGCTGAAGATTATTTGTCAAGACCACTTTAAAATTAAGAGCTAAGATCCCTGACATGTTTTAAAATCTTAAAATAAATTTGTAAAGACTTGGAAAACAGATGTACTAGGAAAAAAAAATCATTAAGTTGACAGAAATGGGAAGACGATAAAAGAAAAATATTAAATGGAAGTAGAAAAAATATACATGGTCTGAGATATACCAGAGGAAGAGAGGGTCTTGTAAATCCTGATAAAGAAAGAGCGGAAAGTACAAATATAAAGCATTAACAATAAGAAAAGAGATAAAACTATAGGAATTATATCAGAAACAAGATGCAAACATCATAGTTATAAGAACTAGATGTTATTAGAATACTAGAACTAACAGAACACACAGAAATACAGTTAACCTCTGAACAACAACAGCCCATGGGTTTGACCTGCATGGGTCCAATTGCAAGTGCATTTTTTTCAATACAGTTGACCCTCTATATTAGCAAGTTTCACATATGCAACTAGAACTGCAATATAGTATTGCTGAGAAGCAAATCATGCAGATATGAAAGGGTCAAGTTTTTGTATACGTGGGTTCTTCAGGCTGACTGTGGGACTTGAGTATGTGTGAATTTTGGTATCTGCAGAGGTCCTAGAACCAATCCCTCCCTGGATATAGAGGGACGACTGTATGCAAAATCAGAAAAGTTAATTTATGCCAACAATATGCAATAAAAATATAAGTAGGAAATAAGATAGCAATTACAACAGGAACAGAAACAACAAAATATTGATAAGTAACTCCAGTGAAAAAAATACAATCATATTTGAAGAAAATTATAAAACGAAAGTATATCTGAATGAAATGTTTCAATATTGTAAAGTTTCAGCTCTCTCCAAATTGAACTACATTTTTAATTCAATGTTATATAAGAGATCATTTGGGAAAGGAAGGGATGTTAATGTAATTATAAAGTTCACTGCTAAAAAAAACCCAAAACAGTCTGAATGCTTTGAATAATAATGAAAGTATGCTTGCTCTGCCAAATATCAAAATGTCCAATAAAGAGGAAATACATGAAATGGTGTTTTATTTTCATTTTTGGAAACACACAGCTCAATGGAACAGAAAAGAGGCTTCAAAATAAGACAAATATATTATGGCAATTTGGTTACATAGTAGTTATAAATCCACTAGTTCTGAATGTTTAGGTCTAAAAATATTCATTGTTAAGAAAGCAGCAACATAAATTAAATATATACCTTAACTCCCACTTTTCTCTATGTGTCAGATGGTTCTAAGATATAATCTGTAGAAATTCCTAATAAACCTCTGCATTCTCTTCTCTTTTCTAGCACTCTGAGACCCCTGGGAGCCTCCTTCCTACACCTGAAGACATTTCTCTAGGTCCTAGTTTTATAATCTTTTTCTCTTGATGACTTTTTTATCCCCCCTCTGATCCATTTCTTCATGAAATGCCCTTCTCCTGCATGTGTAACAACTAAAGAATGATGTAGCTTTTTATCCACTTACTCTTTTTTTTTTGATATGGAGTCTCACTCTTGTTGCCGAGGTTGGAATGCAATGGCACAATCTAGGCTCACTGCAACGTCCGCCTCCCGGGTTCAAGCAATTCTCCTGTCTCAGTCTCCTAAGTAGTTGGAATTACAGGTGCCCGACACCATGCCCAGCTAATCTTTTGTATTTTTAGTAGAAGTGGGGTTTTGCCATGTGGGCCAGGCTGGTCTCAAACTCTTGATCTCAGGTGATCCACCTGCCTCCACCCCCAAAAGTGTTGGGATTACAGGCATGAGCCACCGCATCCAGCCCCACTTACTCATTTTATCGAAAGAGTATATTTATTCACTTGTTATTTCTGTCCTAAAAACATGAAGAAGGGTGGAAAAATGCAATATTCAAATGGTCCATAGAGAGTGGGGTTAGGAAAAAACCTGTAAAATTCCATATATTAATCCATTATTGTCTATGGCACATATGATTGAGGGGATGAGGCATGTCTAATCAGTCAAGCAAAAACAATGAAAAGCCTCAAAGATATATTTCAAATTTTTTATAGTAGTCATCACTGGACTTAACCAGACCATCCTTTGTACATATTTTCTGCATTTCTGTGAGTGTATATTAGTTTATAATCAGAACATAGTAACATAAATGGATTCATTTGTACAGAATCTATTAACATTCTTTTTCAATCCCCACATATACATCTATTTGATAAAATAATGTTTTCCTGTATTGAAACACAGCTGTCCAAAATTTGTCAAGTAAATTTTGAGAGCTAAAGAAGTTTTGTAATATAACAAATTGTTAATTCAAAGGAAGTTTATTATGGAATATGGTTAAATTCTCATTATCAAGGTAAATTGACTGTATTATACAATATTTCACAAAAATTACACAATGCAAATTCGTCTCTCACATATTTATTTTCATTAGAGCTACACTCAATTGAAATCTAAATTATTAAAATGGTAAAGAGACATCAAGTCACTACTTCACAATTATTTCAATTTTTATTTTTGAAATTTCACGTTATAGTAAAAATATTTAAAAATGAATAGTTGCTAAATGAATTTCATCAATAGATTTTTTAATTCAAAAAATTCTCAGCTTTTTAATAGTAAATAAAATTTATCCAAAAAGAAAGTTTATATCTTCTCATAATGTTATTTGATAAGAAGATCGATTTTATTTCATTAATTAAAATGCTATAAAAACAGGCAAAAGAATAATTCAGTTAAAGGGGCAGTTTTGTATGTCTATGGGGAATAAGAGAGAACTTTAACTGGAGCCGTCTGACATGCTTGGTGGCCTCTAAGCCACAATCACTTCCGTTAAACTCACTATACACCTTGATCCTTTCAAACACTGACCGCCAAGAGAGGCTATAGAGCTTTAGACTACACATCTCTCCATGTCCTCCTCCTGTCCTCTGTCCTTTCAAACAGGGCCAATACTTCTAAGCCTTCTTACACAAACATTCTAGACAAGTCCTCTACAACTAGATCATCAGCTTTTTGTGGTCCAAAGACCTCACTGGAGGGCATGTGAAGCTTGAACTGGAAAAAATTAACCTGAAAACAGGAAGGTCAGGGACAGATCAAAATGGAAATGTCTACCAATATCATGCTGGGCTGAGAAATAGAGGTAAGTTGTGGATGACTTAGGTGACTCAGTCGATGGTATCAACATTCATTACGATTAGAACATGGGAAAAGCAAGTCGGGCTTAGGAGTAAAGCTTACATCTGTTTGGAGTATGTTAAACTGGGGTGTGTTGAATCCTCTGTGTCGTTTCAACTAGTTAGTAAACAGTTGAATATTCTGGTCTAAGTTTCAGAAGAAAGGCTTTTGGAAGAAAGACCTTGGCAAAAAATCAAGAAATCTATTTTATTTTTTTATTTTCACCTGATACATTCTTACCATTGGAATACTCCTATTTATTTCTTTTGTATAGACTTTAAATTTACCTATTTTCTCCTACTTTTAAAATTCTTCTAGTAAAGTGAAAACTTGGACGTATATACATGTATATTATGTACTAGGAAAAGGGGAACTAAACATTCTTTTTTCTCTTTAGTTGGTGTTACTCATTATTTGTTAGATTGCCCATATGAATGTACCCAACAATTTGAGTATCGTCACTTGGCAGAAGGAGACATTTTTGAGTCATGTCATAGATTTGAGCCCTGCTCCATCATTTACTTGCTGTGGACTTTGGACCTTCATCCACCCTCTCAGAACTTGTGTCTTCATTGTATAACAACTATTTTACAGATTGTTGTGAGATTAAACAAGGTAAGATACACAAAGATCCTGACACTGGTCCTAATATACTGATTGTTAAAACACCAGTGACTTAGAATAATCTCTTGGGCAGTCCAAGGGCACATATTGACCTCTACATCTCCTTTAGAGTTATAATATTAGCATAATAACACTGGGCTTTAAGAAAAATCTTTAAGCCAGTGATTCCTGTGTATATACCCTCCAGAGGGGTTCCAAATCCCCAGGAACTGAATGAAAGTCACGGTTGAATATACTTGTATGCACACTTTTTCTGAACAAAGGATCCATAGCTTTCATCAGATTTTTCAAAGAAATCTCTGAATTGAAAAAATGGTAAGAGTCCTTGCTTTGGGCTCTTTTTATTTCTGCCTACAAAGAAAATATCTTTGGAATAAAAATATAACTAGTCATGCTAATTTCAATTACCTTCAGCCCTGTGTAAGAAGATATTCTTTGAGCTAACAGGCTCACAAAAATAATTTTTTCTGTGTGTTTATTTTCTTTTTTCCTGTCAAGTTAGATAGACTCTGTGTGTCAACATTTAGAGTCCTTCTATCTCAAGAAGCATGAGTTGTTAAATGTCTTCTTTCACCTTGGTAATCTTTATACCTCTATAGTCTATGAAAACAATGGCCACCATAAATAAATATTTCTGTAGCTATTAATAATAAGGTCGGCAGTACTACTCCCAACCTCTATCCTTAGCCAAATTAGATTGCACGTAGTATTTCCTATACAACTTCTCTTGTATTTAAATCAAAAAGGATAACCTTTAACTGACTATTCCCAATATTTTAAAATTTTAACTTATGAGAAAAATCAAAGAAGAATTTCATTTTTTTTTTTTTTTTTTTTTTTTTTTTTTTTAGCAGCAGCAAGATTTGTTGCAAAGAGTGAAAGAACAAAGCTTCCACAGCGTGCAAGGGGACCCAAGCAGGTTGCCCGAATTTCACTTTTAACTGCAATCTAGTGGGTATTTTCTTAGATATTTTTCCCAGCAGTGACTACCTTAAGTAAAGTTATAAACTACCACTTCTCAATATGGGTGCTTCTTGTCCTTCTTGTTTCCATGTGAGGATGACAAGATCATATGCTTAAGGAGCCTGTAGCTCTCAATAAGCAATCATTGATTGTTCAAAGAATGTCTAGAGCTATTCATTATAAGGGACGCTTTCTACAATAGAATGAGATTATTGAATGGCTGAAATTAGAAGGTACTTATTCTTTCATTTTACCTTCACAAAACCCAAGAGGAAAAACAAAACAAAACAAGGTCAGAAGGAGCTCTCCTAGGATTTTTCAATTTCATTTCCTTATGGTTCTTCCAGTTAACTGTTAAGTACATGTATTTTCTCTGCTCTTTCCCAAAATCCTGCTAAAAAAAGAGTGAAGGTTTTAAAGTAGTAAAAGGATACAAATACAGAAACGAAGAGAATGGGATAACAGCAAGTGAAAAAATGACTATAGATTTCAGAAAAATAAGAAATGGAGATAGCAAAATGAGAAAAGCAAAAAGCCAAATGCCTACAAAGAGGGATGCCAACAATACAAAAGCCATTCCCATCACAAAAAAATAGGAAAAGGTATAAAAACTAAGAAATTTAGTAGCATAGATGGTGAAGTTGAAAGGTAGGACTGAAAACAAGAATAACAATTAAAATCCTTATAAATTGTTATTAAACTCTCTAAATATCTCTTTATTCAGAGTACCAGGTGTCCCAGGTGACTAACTCCATTCTGGCAAGAAACTACAAATTTTTAAATGAAGAAACTGAGCCAAAAAAGCACTACATTTGGGGACACCACACACAGTGGAAAATGGGGAAGGGGAGGCTAACTGTAAAAATAACTTTTGTTTGTTTGTTTGTTTGTTTGAATGTCTACAAGGTGAGCCAAACTACTTGCAATCATCTGTAAAAATGCTGGCAGCCAGATATGTAATTTAGCAGCATACAAACTGAGAGATTTCTTTCTGGAAAGAGAGAAATCTTTTGAGTTAACTAAGGTGGGTAACTCAAACAAATGGTCACATTCCTGCTCACAGTAAAGGTCAAATCAACTGATATTTGTGCAAAAACTTTAGCTCTAAAAACAGACCTGATTTAAACAAACAGAAAGAAAAGAACCCTGAGGGAGGAGACAATGCAGGGACTTGAAAATAACATTTAAGAAATTAGCATCCTAAAATAGATGAAAAAAATACATTGTATTTATCAAGCAAGAATCATGCATTTAAAGAAAAGTGATGACACGAGAAATGGTTTTAGAAATTGAAAGTATCATATATGGTATTATCATATACAACAACTGAGAAGGAAAAGTCAAGAAAATTCTCAGAAAAAGAAAAAACATAAACCTGGGAAATCTGAGAAAACATGCTAGAAAATTAGAGGAACCATTTAGAAGGTCCAGCATATAATTAATAAGAATTCTAGAAAAAGGAACAAAAAAAGTATGATAAATATTGTCAAAGATGCCATGGGATTGGGGGTGGAGGTGGGAATCCCCAAACTGAAAAACATAAGTTTCCAGATTCAAAGCATCCCTCAAGAGCTCAGAACAATGAATGGAGAAAAATAAAATTAAAACAAAAAAAGCCCTAACTTTCATTACTTGGAAATTTTGGAAATACCAGACAAGAGAAAAGATTCCCAAATATTGCCAAAAGAAAGACAAAAATTTGGCATCAAAATGGCACTGGACTGTAATAACAGCAATACTGGAAGCTAGAATAAACTGGAAAATATTTGCAAAATATTGAGGGAAAAGAACTATCAACTGAATTTCATACCCAGGCAAACTATCAAACAAGTAGGGGATGTATAAAATGTATTTTTGAATGTGTCAATTCTGAAAGAAGACAGAAAAACAGGAAAGATGGGAAGACAGGAAAGAAGGGAGCTGGGACGGAGGGAGGCAGAAGAAAATAAATATTACCATGTATAGGAAATAAATATTATATAATAGGAAAGTATTAGGGGGTAATATGATTGTGTCAATTATTAATTCATTACCTCTCAACTATAAATGTACCTTTCAAGGTATCCTCTGTGATAAATAACTGAATTCTTTTAAACATATCTTCTTTAAAGAGGGCATGATGTTCAGATTTTAGGCAGCAGTCTCTGGAGTGATACTGCAGGAAGAAGAGGCTTCCTGCAATTTCTGGCACAGGGGTCGGAGTGGAGTAGGCAGGTGTTGGGTGTAGAGGGGTGGTCGGCAGTTTGAATGTGAGAACACTTGGTACAGCCCATCCTAGTCACAGGCCCAGGACCTGATTGGTCCTCTCTGACCTTAATGTCTTGGCCTGATGATAACCTTTCCATGGTTCTTTGACATGAAAACCAGAGATTTACACGACCTGTCTGCTCTACAGGCCTCCTTCCAGTGCAGGTGCCTGGACTGTGTCAGCAAGCCCTCATGCCATCTGCACTCAGTGGCCTGCTTTGCTTGGGCTCTACCAGCAAGCCCCCTCACAATTAAGCACCCACTCCTGCACAGCAGCAGTTGCTGATCACTTGTTCCCCAGCCTGCAATCCAGAGGATGCTTACTGTTTGTTCAAAAACCCCAGAACAACTCCAACCTGGCGAAACCAGTCAACTTTTCTCCTACTCCATGGCCAAAACACAACTCAAACAAAGTATGGACCCCTTCGAGTTGACCTTTCTTAGGTACCCTCCCTCACCCTCCGGGTACCATATAAAGTATCCTTACATATTACAGTTACTCTTGCCATGTTTCATGATTATTCATATTAAATTTTCCCCTCTTTAACCCATAGTATGGATTGGATTCTATCTCCTGATTGGGCACAGACTACTACAGATAGACTTTCAGTAAAATGAAATACTAAACTAAGAAGGAGGAAGATATGGTATCCCAAAACTAAAAGGATCTAATTCAGCTGAGAAGCAAAGGGGGATTCTGAATGACGAGAAAGAGAGCGCCTAGAATTACAGCTGGGTCAATGACCTAGATATTACCTGTCTAGATTGTAGCATGAGAGTGGAATTCTTAACAAAGGATTTCTCTGGCCAGGTGCAGTGGCTCATGCCTGTAATCCCAGCACTTTGGGAGGCTGAGGCGGGTGGATCACAAGGTCAAGAGATCAAGACCATTCTGGCCATCCAACATGGTGAAACTCCATCTCTACTAAAAATACAAACATTAGCTGGGCATAGTGGTGCACGCTTGTAGTCCCAGCTACTTGGGAGGCTGAGGCTGGAGAATCGCTTGAACCCGGGAGGAGGAGGTTGCAGTGAGCCAAGATCTTGACACTGCACTCCAGCCCAGGCAACAGAGCGATAAGAAAGGAAAAGAAAAGAGTAACTGATAGATTTCCTGTAAGTATCTGACATTGGGGAAAAGAGAATTCTAGTCACATGCTTTGGAAGAATTAGATATAGGGATATAGAACATAAAGGAAAAAGGTCTTAATTAAATGATTACCAACAGTGAACAACACCTACATAGTAATCATACTGAAAAAAAAATCATCCATTACAATAGGTGACTAAGAAAAAAATATACATAAGAGACAAATGAGGCAACGTAGCTTGAAATAAACATTTCTTTTGGTCTCTGGTTGGACTTGAAGCATTAATTAGGTTTTTAGCAGTTACCAGGTTGCCTCTCAAGTTCCTCCCTACTCCTTTTATTCATTTTGGTCTTCACTCAATGTACATGACAAAATTCCTGGACCATGAGCAGTCATTTTGAAAAATGGGATTATACCCTCTTCATTTGATCCAGGGATGGGCACAATCCCAAAAGAGGCCAATGAGAATTGTTTTCCTAAACTCTGCTTCCTTGACTAGGGGTTAATGGAGGTACTTCACACAAGCTGGGCAGAAGCTGAGATACACGAGGTCTCTACAGATGCTTACAGTGTTAAATTTCTAGATCCAGGTCATTCCTGAGGCACAGTTGTATTCCTGCTATTTGGGTTCCACCAGCTTTCCATGAATTGTTCAAGTGGGCATATTTAATTTACTTTCTTTTGATTGAACTATTATAGGATACCACATTTCTAAAGAAATTATTTCTAATCTCTCAAAATATTCATTAGTTTATATCATTTTCTGTTTTTTTCCTTGACACACTGCAGATTGAGTCTTGTAGTCTAACATATAGGTCAACTGATGTTGCAATGGCAGATTAAAAATGCCAGTTATCAAGGATGAAACGTAAGTACATTATTACATTCTGTAAGGTGTTTTTGGTGCAATTAACACCCTGAGAGAAAGAAACATGATTTGAGATTCAGCTTATATAAGCATAGTGGGTCGTGAGATTTCTCCACATCTTGATTGAGCTTCTACCAATTTTTGCATTTGTTTCCTGTTTCTTTAAATGGTGAAACTGATTTTGTTCTTACTTACATTTAAATTTCACCTTGAAATTATGCCACAGTTACCTATCAAATACTGACATATTCCTAAATTTAAAAACTTGAGAAGGAAAAACCCAAATGATAAATATCACTTAGTAATCCTCCAAGGCCCCTTGTCCCTGAATACTTTATGCTCGAATGCTGATTTGTAAGTCAAATAGTTAAGGTGTATGCCAGGGTTCATAGTCAGTCTTATCAACCTCATAGCACAGAGACCTTGTAATGTAATATCTCATCACCAAAACGACAGTTAGATTACCTAGGATCATGCTTCAAAAAATGTCTTAGCTGGCAAATACATATTTTTGAACAGATTGTTTGGTTGACTTAAATATCAGAACTGTCTTTCATCAAGTCTTGATTGACCGATTGTTAACCTTGAACCAACACTGCCTTGTTTTGAATGCATTTCATTTAAGGTGATGAAAATAAAACCCTGTACTATTAACAGAAATATCTTAAAACCTTCATTTACTATCCACAAAATAACAATTTGGCATATATATAACCTTTTAGAAATCGAAACATCCTGTATCTATTTGAATTGCTTATGTGAAAAAAAGACAGGCAGAGAAAATTCCTAAATAATAGGAAGTTCTTAAATATAGGCTTTCATTTTCTTTTTATAAAAAGTTGGCATTAATTATGTGAGTCTTTCTGCTAACTTATAGTTTAAAACTGGATGACGGTCTTCATTGCTTTATTACCATGATGAATGGAAGAAAACGTATTCAACACACTTGGATCACAGTTAACAGACTACAGAAATTGTTTCTCTTTTTGTTCCTCTGATATTGCTTTATGAAGTTCAAGCTAATCAAAATCTAAATCTAAGAGGGAGAAAATAATTTGTTGATTAGAAATGGCCAATGATGCCTAAGCCCTGTAATGAGATGAATACTAAATCCACCAGAGGACCATTCTGAATGCTATTTTTACTCATTCTAGGAAATGGTTATTGTTAAACTTTTGGAAAGAAGACTATAGAAAGATGCTTGGAGATGAGGGTCTCTTGAGACTTATCAGTAATTTCAGATGGACCATATTAGGAAAAAAACAAGAGTTCTCACCCACTGTGCATCTCATTGCAACATACGCCCTGCTGCAGTCCTAATCTGAAGTCAACCAAAGTCTTGGTTACGTCCTAGAATTTATTTATCCCTAAGAGAGCTTACAGACATCGAAACCGAGTTCACCACATCCAGTTTATTCCCAGTTCAAAAGTGTGTCATCCTGAAGGGAGCATTACTCAAAAGATGATAGTAAATAAATAGAGGCTATTTTCCCATAATATCCTGAGTTATATCACATGTAATTTAACAGATAACATGCATTTTCATACTATAGCTATTAAGTCATTATTATGTTTATCAGAACATGCCAGAAGTATAAAAATAGTATTTTATATTTATAGAACACAGCATAGATAACAAGAATCATTTTTTTAACATCCTAAACAACCTAGGAGCAGTTACTTACTAATTTGTCTTTGAAAATCAGATTTGCTGGGCTCCCATTGAGCTCCCAACTTGTAGGTGGCAGGAGAGTTTAGACCAAGATCTTTTATAGCAAGACTCTAAATTCAGTATTTCTTTTACCTAAGAGGTCTCCTAATTCGTATTTATAACATTCTCTTTAAAATATTAAAATTGAAACATAGAACTGCCCACTTGAAAAAATTTTACTGAATTCACCCGGAAGTTTAAATTAACTAACTTTTAGACACAGATGATGGTAAATTTATCTGTATAATAGACAAAATATTAAATAAAAGAATGATAATCTAATGTAACAATTCTGTTTATTTCAGAAGCAGTGGAAAGACTTTATGCCTCATTAAGGAAAGTTTTTTGCTCCATTTTCAGTTAGAAAACTCTGCTGGCAGAATTATATTTGAGCTATTTCTAAATATTTCATTCTCATTTGTAAATGGGAATGTTATTTCCTTAACAGTTACACATGCCCATGAAATACATAGAGATTTCCTGTACATAAAAAAGATTATACTAAAGAGAGGTAGATATTGTAAGAGAAAATAATCAATGGGGAAATAAAGGAATGTGGATTTGAAAAAAATTCTTTTTTTATACAGGCTCTTACTTTAAATGACAATTGAATTACCAAGTAGAGGAGTTGGTTTCTCTCTAATAAACCTATTGATATTATTTACAGATATCAAAAGTATAAAGATACATAAAAAATGTTGCTATGGTTATTATATGTGAGATAATTGTATGTACAAGTGAAAGGAATAACAGAACATTTTACAAATATATTCATACCCATAAACCCAATAAAATCAGAGAATTCATAAATTTACTTTTTAAAGATCAACATTATATGAAAAACTAGAGAATATTGTATTTTGAAAAGCTATTCTGCAAAAGAATAAAATGTGTTTTCTTTCATAAGAGTATAATAACACATTAAGCAAGTGAGTGTTGCACATTTTGAAATAAATTGATTTTAAAGGCACGTGGTGCATTGTTTTAATCACAAGAGGAAAAACCTTTTCTGATATTATACTCAAACCCCTTGTGTAGTGTTTGCAAGTCTCCCAAAAAGCTTACACAAGTTTCCTATGGTTAATTTTCCACATGCTTGCTAGAGCTGATAATTTTTAATTTACTGGTCAGATCTACTCATTATTTGTATGCATTATACTAGACATATTCCTGATTCACCAAAATTCTTCATAGGGATAGACAGAAATTATAGTGAATACAGTTGAGATCAAGTGGGCCCTTACATCTTAATTATAAATTGTTTAAAAAAATAAGAAAAATGAAAAAATAACTGGCTCCCTTGGCTATTTTCTTACCGGGACACAAATGAAAAAGGGAAATTTATTTCTGACCATAAATCCCAAATGTTTTATTTTCATTTTCCCCACGTTAACTTTCTCAACAAGCTAAGCAGCATTTTTGCTATTATTAGCTTCTGGTCCAATATTAGCTGACCAGTATCCGTCAAACTTCTCAGTTCAATGAGCTCAGGGACTCCCAAAGAACTCCATGTATGCAGACTTCTACTTACAGCTTCTAATTATTTTCTAACAGATAATGGAACATTTAAGTTCAGAGAGGTTATATTGCATTTGTAAGTGGATCAAAACCCTAGATAAAGTTGCAGCAGCAAAGATCACTGTAGAAAACCCTAAGCTTTTTAGTTTTGAGATCCAGGACCCTCACTGATTACTTATTCGTCTGTGACGAACTGGTCTCTTAATTGTAATACCTCAGAGGTGCTCATTTTTCTTCTAGTCACACTATGCCATGCTATACATAAACTGTAAGCAACAGGCACCAAAAAGATGGTCTCTCAGGAGATGCAATAGCATTTTTTGGGGAAAAAAACAAACTTTATATGTAGTATACATGGAATACTATAATTATTTTAATAGACTCAAATAAGTGTAGATTGTATGATAATCACTTCATGAAAAGTGTTAATGATTAAAACATTTATGCAATATTCATAAAAACGTTTTTGCATCAGAATTTTTGTTTGTTTGTTTTTTGAGACAGGGTCTCACTCAGTCCCCCAGGCTGGAGTGTAGTGGTGCGATCTCTGCTCACTGTTGTCTTGACCTCCAGGGTTCAACCAATCTACCCACCTAACAAGCTGGGCCTATAGGCATAAGCCACCATGCTCAGGCTCCAGAATCTCTCTCTTTTTTTTTTTTTTTAATAAATTCAGAGGATTTGTGTGTGTATGTGTGTTTTAAGAAAGTTATACACAGTTTGATATTCTAATCTGAGAGTAAGAGTAACATAAAATGTCATATGGAGCAATAAGAAGAAGAAAATGATGAGGCCATCAACTGAGCTTTGAAGGGTAAGAATACCTCTTGAACAAAGCTTGATTTCCATCAATGCAGCGGGCAGCTGAAGGAAATCAGAAGAAAAAACTCAGAAGAAAAAAACTCTTGACTAAACTGTCATAGGTATTGTTACATGTGGTCCACCTGCCTCTCATTTAATGTGATATTTTGGAGGAGGCAGAGTAATGGTATGAGAAGCCAGTTGACTTTGGAGTTAGGGAGCTTTCAGTTCAAATCCAGGCTCTGTCTTCCCTTATTGGCTTTGAAATGAGAACAATGATTTAAATACTATCTGTAAGCTTCATTCTCCTCACAAAATAGACATATTAATATCGATTCGTAGGCATTCTTGTAGCCCAATATAGATACAAAGAATCATTTAATTCTTTATAATTTATAATTTTGATCTTAATGTTACATGTGGTTCTAGAAAATCGTCAGAAAATATTTCTGCTATTGATAGTGGATTCATGGTGGATAATGGAACCAAGGAATGCCAGGCTGATCCTTTTTCACCCTGGCTTTGGTGTGCAATTGAGTTAAAATTTTTTCTACACTCCATTTACTTATTGTACAGATTAGCTCTTGTAATTAGAAAAGAGGAGGGAGGATATTAGTGCAAAAAGAACCATACCTAAATTAATCCTTGTTTACATAATATATTCAGTTAATCTAGATGGGAATCAGTCCACATGTGATCCAGGTTTACTGACTCCTGCTACTGAATGTGGAATCACATTCTAAACATTAAGAAGACCTCTAGCAATCTGGGGTCATCTCTAACCCTCTACTTGAGAGGACACTTTTACTATGACCATCGCTAAGAGTGATGATGGTATGAAGACCATACACCAAAATGAAGGCCTCAACAGCAGCCCCAGAAGCAAAGGTTTTTCTCTGACCTTCTCTGTCCTCTCGTCGCTCAGTCCCATTCTCTGCAAAGGCAAGCCATAGAACCTAAAATCCCTCTTCCCCCAGACAGGGCATACAAACGAGAACCCCTTTTTGTGAAAGCCAGCCATCAGACCTGAAAATGTTCTATGTAAAAGCTGGCCATAAAAGAATTATCTGACCTACCTGTTTGACTGTAGGTCATAAGACCTCCATTCCAGAGAGGGCCCTGCCCCACACCCAGTAGGAAAGAATGCATGCTCAGAGAAATCGACAAGAATTTAGACAGATAGGCCTTGCTGGGTGTCTCCACTCAATTAACATTAGATCACACTCTTTCTGACCAATCATGCTTCCTATATCTGTCTATACTTTTTTGAACCTAAGCATAAAAATAGACAATTTTTGCTAAAATTTTAAGGAAATGGACAATTTCCCCCCAAAATGTAAAAATAAAGTCTTTCATTTATGCATTTCTATTTAGAAATAGGATCTTGCTCTGTCACCCAGACTAGAATGCTGTACCAGGATCCTAGCTCATTTCAATCTTGAACTGCTGCACTCAACCTCCCACACTAGCTAGGACTACACGTGTAGGACAACCATGCCTGGTAGAGATGGGGTCTTTCTACCTTTCCTCCTATTAATTTGCATCATGTCAGTGAATTTTTAAGGAACCTTTAGGAAGCCAAGGGCCTTGGCCCCTACACTGACAAAGTTCCTGTCCATGACTTCTTTGGACATAACCAGGTAAATAAAAGCAGACCTATTGTTCATTTGTTTAGTTTCTGTCAGTCTATGGTTTGGAAACTGTAGACATAAACCTCTGACTGATACAACAGTGTTGTTAAGTAAAATGAGGAATTCTCTTGATTATTTTGAGGAAATGATCATAAAATTTTTTTAAAGATATTCTTGTAATCACTTTTGTAATCCCATTTTTAGCAATGCCAGCCATGTGATCATTCTAATAAGTGATTACCGAATAGTACCACTAAACTTTAAAAAAAAGATGAAGAGTATTTTTATCTTTTATCCACATACCATACATATGTAAAGATACGTATGTGTCTTTTTATTAGATTTTTAGATGTGTCTTTTTATTAGATTTATTAGATTTTATTAGATACATATGTACCTATTGCAATTATCACAGGATAGTAAACCTTTTTTCCCTTAACCAAATTACTGCCCTATGAGTAACTAATTACTTCATGCCATACAATGCAAACCAGGACTTTATGCAGATAGTCCCTTCCTCCTGCAGGAAGAGTATTTTGTATTCTTAACTCTGGAAACAGATCATTAACAAAACCATTGAGGTCTGACATATTGAAAATTGCTGATAGTTTGGAAATTCTATTTTCTGGTGTTTGCTTGTCCTTTCGGCAAAAGATTTCTACCTGCATTTTATGAACAGTTGAGTATTAGAAACTGTTCCTCCTAGTGATACAGTCAAACTGAGTGGGGATTTTTCATAAGTCATAATAACTATCGGTTGCTGTTCAGATTGGAATAAGAAACTGCACATGATTAGTTTAATTCTCTTTCAGCTCTATGTGGCATTGTAACACATCCTTTAGTCACGTACGAAATTCACAAACTGTAGTTCAGAGAGGTGGAGAATACCCACAATATGGAAAATGATGTCTTCAACAGACAACGGATTTCCATTTACTAAATGCAAATATTGGTACAGCAGACTATGTGCTCTTGAGAAATGTCCTTTCACTCACACAAATTCAAGAAATGCTTTGGAGAAACAGGCAGACAAAAAGTTAATTAAGTTACATGTGGAGGCTTACAAGGAGCAACCTGTATTGGATCTGGATAGTCTCTTTTAGGTACTTCAATGGAGAAATTAAGCCTGTTGGAATGCAAAACTTGTCAAGTACTTTGTGTTAGTATCCCCTAAGGCAGTATTTAGAGCTGAAGTTTTAGGATCACTACTAAATTCAGTTAACTCTTACTGGAAATGCTTGCAGTCTACTGAGGGACTAAGTGGCTAAATTGGCTGGACTTCCTGGGTCAATAGGGTCTTCCCTATGGGGACATTCCCCTAAGCCAAAATGAGTCACAGCTGCAAGCTAAGGGATTGAAATGTCAATCAATCATATAGGGAGTTTAAGCTCTAGCTGCAGCCTGATGTTTTTAACCAATCAGGCCTGCCCACCCACAGGCACATGGAAAATAAGCTAATTCTGTAAGAAAGAAAAAGGAAAAGGGGAGGGGTCATAAGGGGATATAAGCATAAGACACCCAAGCCAGAAAGGCAACCCTTCTGGGTCCCAAGTAAAGCATGGAAGCTTTACTTTTGCTTTCGCTTTAATAAGTCTTGCTGCCGCACACTCTGATTCTGCGCATTTCTCTAATCCAGCTGTAACACTCGCTGCTGCTGTCCACGGCTTCATTCCTTGAAACCCGTGAGACCATGAACCCTTTGATCAAGAAAAACCTTCTATTGCAAGAAGACTTCTCATCTCACAACTACTTTTATTTCTTTATTTTTGCCAAAATCTGTGATAAAATTAACTTTATTTTTCTTTTCATCCTTATATTCTTACTCTTACTGAACAGAAAATAAATAGACAGAAAAACAAAGAGAAGAGACCTTGATAACACATTATAGTTGGAGAAGCAAACAGTATCCAAATTTACTACACAAGTCATCAAGAACTCAGGAGTAAGAAGCTAAAAATGAAACCTAATACTACCCTCCCATATATAATGGAAACACTAACAGGCAAGCACTCAAAAGATTCCTTTAAAACAGGTTCCCCTAATAGGAACTAAAGAAAGTTATTGGCCTATTGCATGCATAGGAGAAAATCCTCCAAGGGTCTTCCTCCTCAAAGGGTTTTCAGAGGGTACATGAATACCAAGTCAAAATGGAAGGTCTATCTCTCTGTGACTCGTTTGGCACTCCAGATTCAAGACAGATCTTAAATTGAGTTTGTAGAAGTGAATCAGATATGAGGAATATGAATACCTAAGAAAAATGATCCCAAGTAAAACATGCCAAATAAAGATAGAATAATTGGGAAAAATACCACAGAAATTAATTAGTCTGGTATAGAGAGGGTGTAAAGGAGGAATAACGTCTTTAAAAAATAGGAAAAAAAAGTCAATTCGGACCATTAACCAAAGTAGTTATTCTGTCTCCTAACTAGGTGCGTATATTGTACTTGCTCGTAGATACACAGTGATGGAGTCAGCAGACATAGTCACTCTCATTAAGGATCTTGTAGTCCAGTGGTGGAGAGTGGAATTCTACAATAAAAACTAGGATAAATAATATTAATAAATAATAACATTAAAATTTCTGAGTACTATTAGTAAGTTATAATTTTCGAAATTAGGAGAGGGCTCTTTGAGAAAGTACACTTATGCTGAGAAAATAAGGATAACGAGGAATTCATTAGGTATGATGGGAAGATGAACACTCCAGGTGAAGGCACTGACTGGCTTGGCTTATAAAGAGAGTGGAAAGAAAGTCAGTGAAGAGAAAGACTACTGGAAAAGAAATCAGGAGCTCTGTAAGCTAAGAATCTGATATTTTACTTTAGTAAAGCCACTAAAAGTCTCATGCAGAGGACCTGCACAATTCAAGCTTTGTATTAAAAAGTAGGAAGATTTGGAAGCTAGTCTCAGAACTTAAGCTGAAGAAGTTGAGGGCTTGGATTAAGATGATGGCAAAAGAGTATAAAAAGAAGAGAAAATTGTCCACATGTGTTTTTGGCACAGAATCAAAGCATTTACTCTTAAATTGGAGGTAGGTGGTTTGTGGGGTTATGATATTCAAGGATAAATTTCAAATTTCTGATAGGGACAATAGGGTGGATACAGATACAAAATATTTAAATGGGTGAAACTGAAGGCAGAAGAGATTGAGAAGAGAGGATGAAGAGATCTATTCAGGGTATACTAAACTCGAAATGTCTCTGAGATTTCCATGTGGCAATATTAAGAATGAAGATAAGGTCAGATTCATAAAACAGACTAGAGATGGAATTTGGTAATCTGGTGAGATGATCTAGGAAAAATTTACAGATTGAAAAGAAGTCTAGGACTTTGCATTGATATATTTCAATATTTCTGATGTTTCTTACTGCCTTGCATTATTTTAAGAAGCAGGAAAGTTGAGGATTTTTCATAAGAACATGGTTACAATGATGGTCCATGAATCTAAGTGGGCTGCAGAGAGATGTGAGATGGGAAGCCCTGAGGGATCATGAGACAAAGGAAAGTCAGCGAAAGGAAAATGAACTAGAAAGGCAGGAGAATGTAGCTGAAGACTGACATATTTGAAATAGTAATTTCTAATGTGAGGCTTCTGCTGATTGCTTACTAGTTCTATACAGCTAACAGGACATGAACAAGAGCCAATGAAATTAACTACAACAGAAATTATTTATCTTAACTACTAGGAATTTTTTTTTCTTCTTAGTAGACCTTTGAAAGTTCTGTTTCTACTAGTATTTATAGATTCTTTTTCCAAAAATACTTTTTTTTTTTTTTTTTTTTTTTTTTGAGATGGAGTCTCGCTCTGTGGCCCAGGCTGGAATGCAGTGGGGCAATCTTGGCTCACTGCAAGCTCCGCCTCCCAGGTTCATGCCATTCTCCTGCCTCAGCCTCCCGAGTCGCTGGGACTACAGGTGCCTGCCACAACACCTGGCTAATTTTTTGTATTTTTAGTAGAGACGGGGTTTCACCATGTTAGCCAGGATGGTCTCGATCTCTTGACCTTGTGATCTGCCCACCTCGGCCTCTCAAAGTGCTGGGATTACAGGCATAAGCCACATCGCCTGGCTACTGTTCTATTTTTTTTAAAGCAAAGTTAATTTCCAGAACTTTAAAAAATTACTTTAACTATATTTTTTCTTGAGGGAAACAGGATTGATTAGCTGACTTTTCAAGATCATGCCAAAATATACTTTACTTTGACATATAAGCCACATATATATGACATGTAATTCCATCACAAAATGAAATTCTGCACTTGTTTCACCTCTGAAATAGATTAATTGTATTCATAAATGCAAATAGACAAAACCTAAGGTCAGAAAATAAATTAGATTAAGTAATATGAATTTTTGAATACCCACTATTATCCCTGGATGCAAGGATGGTTCAACATACGCAAATCAATAAATGTGGTATATAATATCAACAGAATGAAGAATAAAAACCATATGATCCTTTCAATTTATGCTAAAAAAGCTTTTAATAAATATGTCATCTCTTCATGATAGAAGCCCTCAAAAAACTAGGGATAGAAAAAAATATGCCTCAACATAAGAAAAGCCATATATGACAGACTCACAGCTAGTATCATACTGAATGAAGAAAAACTGAAAGCCTTTCCTCTAAGATCTGGAATGCAAAAAGGGTATCCACTGTCACCACTGTTATTCAACATACAACTGGAAGTCCTTGCTGGAGCAACCAGACAAGAAAAATATATAAAGGGCATCCAAATTAGAAAAGAAGTCAAATTTTCCTTGTTTGCAGATAATATGATCTTATGTCTGGAAAAACCTAAAGACTCCACAATAAAACAATTAGAACTTATAAACAAATTCAGTAAAGTTGCAAGATACAAAATTGACATACAAAAATCAGTAGCATTTCTATATGCCAACAACGAACAATCTGAAAAAGAAATCAGAAAAGTATTCCAATTTATACTAGCCACAGATGAAATTAAACACCTAGGAATTAACTTAAACAAACAAGTACAGATCTCTATAATGAAAACTATAAAACACTGATGCAATAAATTGAAGAGGATATCAAAAATGGAAAGACATTCCATGTTCATGAGTAGAAAGAATCAATATTGATAAAATGTCCATACTAGCCAAAGCAATCTACAGATTCAATGCAATGCCTATAAAAATATATACAAATACCAATGATATTCTTTATAGAAATAGAAAAAAAATCCTAAAATTTATACGGAACCATAAAATACTAGAATAGCCAAATCTATCCTAAGCAGAAAGAACAAAACTGGAGGAATCATATTATTTGACTTCAAATTATACTACACAGCTATAGTAACCAAAACAGCATGGTAATCTCACAAAATCAGATACATAGACCAATGGAACAGAACAGAGAACCCAGAAACAAATCCACGCAACTACAATGAACTCATTTTTGACAAAGGTGCCAAGAATGTACATTGGGAAAAAGACAGTTCAATAATGGTGCTGGAAAAAGGTATCCATATGAAGAAGAACGAAACTAGACCCCCATCTCTCACCACATAAAAAATCAAATGAAAATGGATTAAAGACTTTAATCCAAGACCTCAAACTATGAAACTACTACTACAAGAAAACATGGGGGGAAATCTTCAGGATATTGATCTAGGCAAAGATTTCTCAAGCAATACCCCACAAGCACAGGCGACCAAAGCAAAAAATGAATAAATGAGATCAAATCAAGTTAAAAGCCTTCTGCACAGCAAAGGATACAATTAACAAAGTTAAGAGACAACCTACAAAATGGGAGAAAATATTTGCAAACTAGCCATCTGACAAGGGTTTAATAACCAGAATATATAAGGAGCTCAAACAATTCTAGAGGAAAAAAAATCTAATAATCTGATCAAAATGTGATCAGAGGTCTTGAATAGGCATTTCTCATAGGAAGACATATAAATGTCAAATAGGCATATGAAAAGATGCTCAATATCACTGATCATCAGCGAAACGCAAATCAAAACTACGATGAGGTATCTCACCCCAGTTAAAATGGCTTAATACTTACATCCAAGACAGGCAACAATAAATGCTGGCAAGAATGTGAGGAAAAGGGAACCCTCATATACTGTTGGTGGGAATGTATATTGGTATAAGCACTATGGAGAACGCTTTGGAGGTTCCTCAAAAAACTAAAAATTGAGCTACCGTATGATACAGCAATTCCACTGCTGGGTATATACACAAAAGAAAGGAGATCAGTATATCAAAGAGATATCTGTACTCCTATGATTGTTGCAGCACTACTTACAATAGGTTAGATTTGGAAGCAACCTAAGTGTCCATCAACAGATGTAGGAATAAAGAAAATATGGTACAAATACACAGGGGAGCATTATTCAGCCACAGAAAAAGAATGCAATCAAGTCATTTGCAAAGCTTGGATAGAAATGGAAATCATTATGTTAAGTGAAATTAGCAAGGCAGAGAAAGACCAACATCACCCGTTCTCATTTATTTGTGGGATCTAAAACCCAAAACAATTGAACTCATGAAGATAGAGAGTAGAAGTATGGTTACCAGAGGCTGGGAAAGGTAGTAGGGGCTGGGAATGGTTAATGGGTACCAAAAAAAAAAAAAAAGAAAGAATGAATAAGACCTACTATTTGATAGCACATGAGGTTACTATAGTCAATAATAACTTAATTGTAAATTTTAAAATAACAATGAGTGTGATTGGGTTGTTTGTAACTCAAAGGATAAATGCTCGAAGGAATAGATACTCCACTCTTGATGATGTGCTTATTTCACATTGCATGCCTGTATCAAAACTTCTCATGTACCCCATAAACATATACACCTTCTGTGTACCCACAAACATTAAGAATAAAAAAATCCACTATTAGTATGACACAGAATATAGCTAAGAATTACTATGTGAAGTCATATACATGAAATTTTATAATGTGAAAATGTTATAGAACAAAATATCTTTTTAAATAATTTTATTAGCCTGTTATACTTTAAGAAAAAATGTAAGCTACTCATAAATTATATTCATTTCACCCCATTAATATGATATCAATTAGATTTGAAATAATTTCCATCAAGATACTGAATATCAAATGGAAATATGGAGAAGAGAAACATAGACAATTCACATAAACATTTCTTCAGAAAATGGGAAAACAGTAGTTCTGTAAGATAAATAAAAGTTCCTATGGTATATATAGAAAAAAACAAGCTATTCTTTTAATAAGAATATTACTATTTACATAATAAAGTCAGGTGACTTAAAACACGTTTCCTTGCAGTATCTCACTGTGGTAAATTTGGTGTGGAAACGTTGAAATGATAGCCAAAAAAATCATGCAAATACAAAGCCATGACTGTTGATCAGTCACTAGAATTTAGAATAATTACAGAATTTCTTTCATTTTTTTTAAGAAAGCAAGTATTTTAGATAAAACATTTAAAAACGAAGTCAACTGATATTAGGTTTAAATACTGGGGAAAAATATAGAGTGATGGGAACTCAGAAAAAGTGAACAGTCTGTCTGATTTTATGAGATGGTGGTGCCCAATTTTAAGAATCTTGTTCAATAGCACCATTTCTTATGTATGTGTTCTGCACTATTTTGTGGATTAAAAAAAGAAAACAAAAAACAACAAAAAAAAGCCTACATTTTCCCTATGAAATGGTTCTATTTGAAACAAGAACTAGGAGCATGTGTAAATGCAGGTATTCTTATGAAGGTGGGCCTTTAGAGTCATTTTCTTAATGTTGTTCAACGTGATCTTTCTTTACGGGAATGAAGAGTGTACTGGCCATTCACTAGCAGTGTGTTATTATTGTCATTATGAATCCATTAGACATATTCAGGTGAGCAGAGTAACAGCCCTGGGTGACCAAACTCTCCTTCTCTTGCTTTTAGTGTAGCATTTAATTGAACACAAACTGCCCCTTATTTATTTTTTTTTGCCTGTGGTAAAAATTCTAAGAAAATATAAAAGCCCTTTCCTTTATCCTTGAATATCAATGGAAATTTCATTGTGGTGATAAATTTTGAGTATTAAGTTGTTACATTTGTGTTATTTTTATAATAACCAGTAAAGCACAGCTCTATATGATAAATATAGTAGTGGTTATTGAATCTAGAATATTCTATTTCAAACCTAGCGTGGAGAAAAGGGAGTCTAATGATTAATAAGATTGTGCAATTTCCATTGTCTTTGAAAGTTTTTTTTCCCCTGAAGAATTGTACAAACAAGCATACAAATACAAATATGCACATACACTAGTTTGCAAAAACGTGGTTGCAGCAGTTCTTATTTAGCTTGAAAGTTATCCTTGGAACACTCTACCGTAGTGTTATACCAGATGACCCCCACCCACCTTTCTTTGCTTGACAGCTTTCTCTTTCCACTGAGCCTATTTTGCCATTGTTGGCTGGAAGGATATGTAGGGGGTGAAGTGTGGCTCTTTCCCAGCAGCTCTACACCTTCAGCTCCCTTAACCCTTGAGTGGGATAATTCTGAGGTGTATGTCCTACACTGGCTGCCAGAGTCTCTCCAGTGAAAAGAAGCTCCAGTCTCTTACAATGGCAGCTAGCTTTATTAGTTCCCCTGTCTTATTTCTAAACTCTCCTACTGATGAGTCCTTCACCACCAAAATAAATGACTTTCACTCATATTCTTATTTCAGGGGTAGCTTCTGCATCTGTAAGAACCCAAACTAAAACAAGCTAAACTTCCTACTTTTTACCAAGTAACTCTGGAAGAGTTATAATTTCAACTCAATCCTTAGATTCACATTACAAATCATTTTTCTTGTACCTACTTCCTTTTTTTGTGGTTTGCTATTCAAATACTTTTATAATGATCTACACACATAACCAATGAGCTAAAAACGTAAGTATCAAATATAGGCTTATGTTTATGTTAAAATTACAGCAGCCTACATTAGATATTAAATTCACCATTGATGTTGTCAGTTAAACTGCATTTTAATCATTGTGATGCCATCCTTCTAATGTTTTGAAAGAAGTCTCCAAAATAGTAGGACAAGTTTCTGCCTGGTACTTATAAAACTCTGCTGACAGCTGTTCATCAATCTGTTAATCTTCTAGCATCTATCCACAAGTAGAAAAGGCACAGTCAAAATATTTTCCTTAATTTTTTTTTTTAACTTTTAAAAAGAACAGATTCTTCTGAATCTGTTGGTTACCAAATCCATCAACCATCTAGGAAAATGTCTCCTTTCATGGCTCAATCAGAGCCTCATCTAAAATTCAGCAGAAATCTAAGACTTCAGACTGCCATCTCCACTCTTGTTTCCACAGGAATATATGTCAGATCAAGAAAAAAAAAATTGATGGGGTTAGGAGCTTTCAAATAATCATTCAAAATCATGATGAGGATTTTAGAGCTTTTTTCTTAGGTGTGATTATTTTGTAGCCTCTTAACCCCCTTTTGCCAGTCTGTTTCCATGGAAATATGACAAAAATGGCTGTTCAAGCCTCCAGCAGAGATTATTAGCATTCTTGTGAATTTCAGCTTTGGCTGTAGTCTTGGCTGGACAAGATTTTTTTCTACCAGTTTTACAAATTAACCTATACTGTTTTTACTCATTGTAATTTTCCTTTATAACTTCCACTTTTGAAAAAATTTCCCTTCACAAATGTATAGCTATGATCAAGATCAAATTGAATAATTGGCACATCACTGAAAAAGGCTTCAGTTTTAAATTGTAACATATGATCCAGGACATGTAGCTGTGGCGTGTCAGAATCTTCAGAGAACTGAAGAAAGAAACAATATTTAGTTCTTGGCCTCATTGTTATATAGATGCTGGTAGATATGCAACAAGGTGATATTTAAAATATTTAGCAACTGGTAAGGCATGAAACCAACCAATCTGAAAAGCTGGTTTGTACCAGCTGATTATCAACCTACTATATGAGAACCAATAATAAGTTAAGCTGAAAGCAGTTTTCTATAAAGTAGTTAGCATTATACACAAATAAATTATTCAAGGTCAAAGACAGCTCCTGTAAAACTTGTAAAGGAGCTTACAAGAGAAACCAGATAGAGATATGTAGCAATCTATCTTTTTAAAAAAATCAAAGTGCATATGCTTGCATCATCTTTCATATGAAGGTCATTTGAAAATAAAAATCATTCTTATTACTCAAGACATTATGCTAAAAGATAGAGAAAGAACATATATGGTCTTTGATAGAATCCCTGGCAAGATGTCTTGTATTGAATGTGAAAAAATAACAGCATGATACATATATAATTTTATTCAATCCTACTCTCTGAAATTTGCTGAACAGTTCAAATCTACAATTTTTGCTAGGGGAAATCTTAAAGTTCTGATTGACCTTATAAAGTACTTTTTTTATTCTTTAGAGGTCTGTTATTATTCTATAGTTCGAGTTTTTTAACCCATAGAGTCTTTTCTTCTGAATTTGAATTGAAAAAATAAATGTCAAGTGGTAATTACCTGACTCAGGTAGGTTATTAATTTAAATTTAACAGAGACTAACTTGCTATAGAAACTAATCTTGATTGGTGTTTTCAGCTAAATAGATCATAACCATAATAAAATAAAGCAGTATGGTTAATTTTTCAAATGATCAATTTTAGCCCCTGCTTTCCCCTTAGGCAACATCTGGCCTGAAGCTTATTTGTGTAAATAAAAAGTTTTATTGGAACACAGTCACACCCATTTGCATTAGTTTTTGTTGTTTGGTTTCGCTTTAATTATCTATGGCTGCTTTCCCACCAAAAAGGGCAGAGTTGAGTTGCTGCCACCGAGAACACATAGCATGTAAAAGCCTGACTATAATCCAGCCTTATAAAAAAAGTTTACTGATTCCCTACCCAAGCTGGCTTCCTGAACTGAAAGTCTAGACCTGCCATTTTCTAACTTTGTAACCTTGGGGTAACCTTGGGTTAACCCCAGGTTCTTGGTCTGTCATATTTTGAGGAATAAATAAGTTATTATTTGTGAGTTATTTGTAACAGTGTTTGGCACTTAGTAAATGCTTTGTAAATATTAGTGACTTATTACCACCACCACATAGTCTTTCTAATATTGTTCAGTGCAACTAATTTTAAGAAATATACTCATGAGTTTTGGTTATTTAATACAATTGACTATTTTTGGTTGCTAAATATCTTTTCAGTTGAAATTATGTATTGCTCTCACTTGAGAGCTATTTGGTTATATTTAACAAGAAAATATAAGAACATTACATGTCTGAATCAACGTGGTAGATAATTCACCTTGGGGATTGTAAATATCTTCAAACTCTAAAGGCAAGTTCTAGTGAACTATCTAGGCAGATAGTTGTGAAGCAGAAGTGATCTAAAAAGTATAATACAATGTGAAGTGGTCTTAGAAATGTCTTTAATTATAAGATTATAACATTTCCATAGGAGAAATTTGTAAGTTGTGGAGTTTTGGTTTTACTTTGCTTTAATTAAGCAGGCTATTTGATAATGGAGAAAAATGTGATTGCCTGGGTGTCTGTACTTACATCCATGAACTCCACATTTGCCTTGGGACCAGTTGTCTCATTAAGAATCTTAATAGCCACAGGAATCTTCACAGTTTCTCCTTCAGGTACCCAAATGCCCTTTGGGAAAAAAAATTCACATTAAATATGACATCTCAACCTATTAAGTTCTTACAATATAACTTACAAGTTTGAAATTATAACATTCAATCAACAAACATTTATTTACCACTTGTTACATGTTACAAGTTACTCTGCAACTTTGTTGTCTGCTTTCATTATGTGAAGATGACACTCATATATATAATTACATATATAGAATATATATATATATCCTGCTCTCAAGATGTTTACACTACTGTCAAATTCTACTTGTGTGCATGAAAAAGGCTTTGAATAGTGAAGACAGCATGGAAATAGGATAGCAAAAGAATATCTTATTTGGATGATATCATCGACTTTTTGAGATGGTTGCTCTACTTTTTTGAATCTCAGTTGTATCATCTGTAATTTAGAAGACTGGGCTAAGTAATGCTAGAAGTTCTTTTCAGGTTGAATATTATCTAAATATTCAGCAGCAAGAAAAACAATTTAAAAAGCATATTCTCATGTTCTTCAAGTTCAAACTGATTTAAGAATTAATTTTCAAAAATGAATGGATTTAGTTTTCAAAGGCAAGTGCTAGGGGATATTGAGCACAGATTAATTTGTCTACATTATTAAAGCATGTGTATACGTGTGTGTGTGAAGGATTTGTATTATTTCGGAAGAAATATAAAATATTTATATTGGCTATTGTTAATTCTCTTTTCCTATCAAAATATAATTATAATATCTGAACAGGATCTATCCCTTGGGAAAGTATAAAGTTGGTAGAGTTTGAGTGAAATACAACATTAAGTTAAATAATAGCATTTCTGGGTAAAATGAATTATAACATTTGAATGAGGACAATGATTTTGATAAGACATACAAAGATGCACAGGTTGTACAAAAATGCATTTTAAAAGGTGTATTTTCCCAAATCAATGCAAAAGCAAATATGAGATAATGAGGACAAAAACCAAAAAATCTCAAATTTTAGCTTCTTAGCCCTGACATCAGAAAATATTTCTTATAAGACTTTTAACATTAAAATGAAAGAATGAAAAATAATAGTTTGTTATTCCTGAACAAAACATCTTTACTTCCATGTCTTTCTTAATATCAGCTGGTTATAGTCATAAAGAAAAAAATTCAAAATTTTTTCACTTTGAACTTTTATGCTACAACATATGTATTTGTGTTACTCAAAGTTACAGTATCATCAGGAGGCATGAACACAAGAATTATTTTAAAACATAGTAACAATAATAAAGAAAATAAAAGACTTTAACTTTTAGAAAGTAGTTGTATTCTTCCTAGGCAGAATGAATAGGGAAATCCATGTGTCAAATGCAAAATAATAAGCCAAGTTCCTTGCATAAAATTAAAATAAAATAAAGCAGAAACAGAAAAAAGAAAAAAAGCCCAGTACTCATAGGCTGCATTTTCTCACTGATGTTATCTAAGGTGGAGAACAGGCTTATTATTCATTATTCAGTAGAATAACCACAGAGAAGGTTACTTTATAAAGACATGGCATCAATATTAAAGTATCCCTAAAGTGTACTTTTACAATAATATAGACCAGGCACGGTGGCTCATCCCTGTAATCCCCCTACTTCGGGAGACTGAGGCAGGAGGGTCTCTTGAGCCCAGGAGTTCAAGACCAGCATGGGCAACATAGAGAGATGCCAACTCTACCAAAAATTAAAAAAAAAAAATGAACCAAGTAGCTCATGCCACATGCCTGTGGTCCCAGCTACTCAGGAGGCTGAAGTGGGAGAATGGTTTGAGCCCAGGAGATTGAGGCTAGGGTGAATTGTGATTACACCACTGCCATCCACCCTGGCCTACAGAGCAAGACCCTGTCTCAAGAATAAATAAATAAACAAATAAATAAATAAATAAATAAAATAAGAATATAAAGTCAATGTAAAGTATTTTATATTGCTTTGTAAAATAAACATTTATTTAAATTATTCATTATTTCACTATTTCATTATTCATTCATTATTTCACTATTTTCTGGGACCAACTAGTTAAAAATTTTACTATTTGATACCCATGATATTGGACCTAATCTTTATACTTAAACAGAGAATATTTCTAACTAGGAGAAAAAAATAATCAAATAATTGGTTAAGCCAATTTGCATTTCTATGGTCAAGAATAATCCTTTATAGTTTAAGACAGTATGTCTTCATAACAATTGATCTATTGATTAAAACTTAAGAGTCAACCATAGACACTTCAGGCATATAATTCAAAAAAACTGATGAAATGTCCAGTAAACTTTCACTACAAGTAATTTCAATTAATGTAAAACACTCATGCACAATAGACAAATAAATGCTCTTAATACAAGTTAATAAAGGTTTATTATTAAATGTTTAAATCAGTAACATTTTTCTCTGCTGAGGACATTAGATAGTGTTTAGTCTTGAGTTATAGGGTACCCAAGGTTTAAAATAAAATTTAATTTGCAGACTACATTATCTTTAAAAATATAGGAGTGATTATATTCTAGGAACAATCCAAGATTGAGCTATCTTAAAAATGGAAGTATGTTACAATAAATTTAAATTTGGCCATTTATCTGTATCTTTTTTCTCCCTATTTCTGTTTTTCATTAACACATACATTTACCCACTTACTTTAAATTTTGTCAATGCCACATGCAGAATCGGTAACAGGCCAACATTTAAAGGCAGGAAGCCCTAATATTTTTCTACTGACTTGTCTATGTTTCAGCACAGAAACCTTCAGTTACATCTGTGAATATGGAGAACTGTACCATTTACTAGATAATTCAGGTGGGGAAAAATCCTGCAACCAATCATTAGAATAGGGGTTTATGGCACAGCTATATGATCCAGAATGATTGCCAATATGGATCCAATTCACAGCAGTACTTTCAATTTGTCAATTTAAACAATCAAGACTGCAATTTAGGACTTTACATTTATTATCCATATAATTTGTTGATATCATTTTATTGTAGAAATGAGTACAGATTAAAATTATTAAAGACGTAAATACAATTGCAGTAACTAGATACAAATTTTAAGGGTATAAAATGATACAGTCTGCGTCTGGCTTTTTCTAGCATAATGCAAATTGAGAAACAGAAAAATTTGTGTTTCTTTGAACATACATCAAATCTGAAGATTAGAAAAGGCATCAAGTCAGTCTAGAACAGTGCCTATGCAAAGTAGGTGCTCAAACTTATTGCAAGTTAATATCAAATTTAACTGAATAAAACATGCATGATAAAAGATTAGGAAACTTCTACATTTTGACCTTAGAATACAAGTTTTATTTTAAGGATATTAGATTATTTTGGAGCACTATGAGAGAAAAATTAAGGTTTATATTCTAATTATTAATGTATTTTTAAAATAAATCACTGTTTTAAAAAGAAGAATATTTTGAAATGCAACATTTCTAAGATCCAATTAACTTTAACAGATATTTTGTAAAATGTAGGCTTACACATAGCTTTAAGAAATATATTAAATGCCAGCTGGGAATGGTGGCTCATGCCTATAATCCTAGCACTTTGGGAGGCCATGGTGAGTGGATCACTTGTCAGGAGTTCGAGACCAGCCTGGCCAACATGGTGAAACCTCATCTGTACTAAAAATACACAAATTAGCCAGGCGTCGTGGTACGTGCCTGTATTCCCAGCTACTGGGGAGGCTAAGGCAGGAGAATCACTGGAACCCAGGAGGCTGTGGTTGCAGTGAGTGGATATTATGCCATTGCACTACTGCCTGAGCAACAGAGTGATACTCCATCTCAAAAAACATATATATATAAAATATTTATATATATTATATATAAACATATATTTTATATATAATATTTAATATATTATATATTTATATATTATATATAAATATATATTATTTATAATATATACTATACAAATATATATAATTTATATACATATATTGATATATATTATATACATAAAATATCCATTACTACAATTCCCAAAAGTTACTTTGACATTTTATATATATAATGTAATAAATATATATTTATATATAAAATATTTTATATATTTATATGTATAAATTTATGTATATAAATATATATTATATCATATATATTTATATATTGTATATTTATATATTTATATATTATATATTTATTTATATATATGTAAAATGCCAAAGTAACTTTTGGGAATTGTAGTAATCGATATTACAAGAATAATTCAGCATTAGCCCAGAAGAGTTTCTTAATCTTGTTATTTACCATTAAAATATATTTCACCACATTTAATCTTGGGCCTAGCTTCTGAATTGGTCTTGTAATTAAGGCAAATACATAAACATACACATGCCATCATTTGAGCTTTTCCTTTCCAGAAATATCTCTTATTGAAAACACATAATGTCATCTTTTCCTCCTATCTGACCTGAATTTTGCATATAATGTCACATCTTTAGTTTGCTTATAATGACAAAGACATCAAAACCATGGTAATTATCTACAAAATCATAAATGTAACCAGGTAGGCAAAAAATGATTTAGATAGCAGACATCAGCATATTTGAATAGATTCTAAAAAGAGCAACTACTAGGGTCCTGATGGGGAGGCTTTGGATAAAAAAGCAGAAGTAAAAAAGAATAAAGGATTATGGCATATTGCCCAGGCATGTCAGGGTTCATGGAGCACTGTGTAGGGGTAATGGAAAATGGGTTGTGGCTTGATAGTTGGATAAAAATAGAAATTTGCCAAAAGGAATATGACATAAGGGGCTCAGAAAGGTATAAAGAAAAAACTATACTTGGCTTTGTATCAGTTTCTTGCTTTTCTCTCAAGACTGTATCCATCCCAGCTCATTCAATAAAAATTAATGAATTCATTTGTGCAGCAATTTCTCAATATTATAAGTCTTCCTTTCTGAATATTATAAGAAAATTAGGTTGTCTAATAACTCCATTGGCTATTATTTTTTAAACGTATAAAACAAAACTTAAAATAACTAACGATATGCATTGTTTTTTACTTACTTTATAAACCGTTCCAAAAGCACCCGAGCCAAGGACTTTTACCCTCTTCAACTCAGTTTCTTTCAAAATACGAAGTTGAGCTTGATTGGGTGCTGTGCCACTGGGAGTTAAAGGTTCCACCAACTGCAAAGCGGAAGGAAGAAGATTATACTTTCAATCCAATAGTCAGTCCTCTCTCTCTTTCTTTCTCTCTCTCTCTCTCTCTGGTTCTCTTTCTCACAAAGCAAAAACGCACAAATATAGTTTGCCTTGACACCCAATACCTTTGTAATATGCACCACTCACCATTCACTGACACATTTATGCATTCTTTCAGACCCTGTCCTTTCTCTTCTCCTGCTCTTTGTCAGAGCAAACACAAGTAACAAATGTGTGCCTACCTTGAGGCATACTAGGCTACGAGATTTGATGCATTAAGGAAAGGAAATGCTGCCTTCTTAGAGCTTAAAACATACCTGGGAAGCCAGGACAAATATGTCAGAGGAGAGGGGAAAAAAAACACAATGCCAAAACTCTAGGACAGTGCTGTTAAAACTTTAATGTACATCTGAATTACCTCAAGTTCTTGTTAAATACAGGTCCTGGTTCAGTAGGTCTGGAGTAGACCTGAAATGTCTGCATTTGCATAGAACTCTAAGGGATGCCCAGGTACCATGGTGATCCTCGAACACATTTTAAGTACCGAGGCCCAAGTGTACCTGTTAGATCAATAGTTCTACAATTCTATGATTTGATTCTGGATCATAAGTGAATGCTATGAAATGCAAGGAATCAAACAACTACTGGGGAATGAGGCTCACTAGTTTTGTCTTCCTAAAAAATGTACACTTTAAAATCAAGTATTGAGATGTCTAAGTCTTGAGATAATGAAATTGAGTTGACATTGGGAGGGCCACTGTGAAAAGCAGCCTGGGCACAGCAAGAGGAAGGAGGAGGAAGAAATACAGCAGAATACAACAGGGAGTGGGACAGGTCAGAAGGGTGAAAGTAAGGTGGGAAACCTACCTAATCATGGGGTGGGCTGGGTGTGGTCAAAGTAGTGAAATTAGGCTGATAGTTTTAGATATCATCATTGCTATGTGATTCAGTTGGGGGAATGAATGAGAAGGGGCAAAGTATGTGCATGCGTGCCAATCACTGGCATATGTGAGAAAAAAAAATGTACGTCTAACAGAGGCTCTGGATACCAAAAAGCCTGTATCCTATGTTAAAATTTTAGGTTTTTATCTATGTATGAGTAAAAGGGCAAGTGCAAGAAATAGGAGTTTCTTTGTCTTTTTAAAGTTAAATTAAGGAACTAAACTTTACAAATAGTCTTTTTTTTTTTTTCCAGCATAATAATCAAAGGCTACTACTACTCAAATTGTCTTGAACTCACCACAGTATTTCAAAGTATCTCTTTACAAAGCTAAGTGCACTGTGGCGCTGCAGCTTGGTTATGAATTACCATGCTTCTGTGAAAATCATGGCCTACTTAATTAGTGGAAGATTCTTGAGGGAAGGTAAGTGTAGCTAAAGCAAGAATTTTAGGAAGAATGTAATCAAAAATAACTTAGGTTATCTTCAAATTTTTTTTTAATTGTGAGTCTGACAACTCATCTTCAATTTCATTTTCAAATTTAAGTTATATAAATGTAAATTTGATAACATAGAACTGCATTCAAGTCACATTTTAAAAATCTCAGAAAGAATCACTAAATTATTCGAAAAATTTCAAAATGATTGCTCAACTGAGTTCCCTTTATTTGAAGGCAACTCAACCATACAGAAATCGTTGGGTAGATTTTGATACATATGCTATATGTATAATGAATAACTCATGAATCATTTTTAAAAATCATATACAAAAGTCACATAAAATCACACAATACTGGGAGGGGGCTTCAGCATCTTGGATGAGATATACTTAAAATATACATTGTGTATATGCTTTGGCATATACCATGCAATAATTTCATATTTTGAAAACTTTACAATTCTACCTCACCTTTTTAGCCTTCTTTTTTCTTGGGTATCATTTAATATATTTCACAAAAACATGTTTCTGTGTCATTTAATATATTTTACAGACATGTGGGTTTAAAATTGGAGGTTTATATGACAGTGTTGCCACTCACAGGAAGCAATTTGCCCTTCCTAGACCTTTATTTCTTGTCTGTGAAATAGGTATAGCAATAATCACCTTAGAAACTTGAGAAAGGATGAAATGAGATAACATACGTGGAAAATTCTAGAATGTTGCCTGGCATATTGTAGGCACTAAATCTGTTACTTTTCAAAGGATGAGATCATGTCTCATTAATACATTTTTGAATCACACCATCTACCAAAGCATCAAGCTTACAGTGCATCTCAGTAAGCATGTGTGGAAAAAATGTTTTCTAGTTTTATGCATGTAACATAAAAAAGACAATCTGGAGCAAAATGATTTGAGGAACGTGTACCAACTTTAAGTGTATGGAAACAATATATCAAGATTCAATAAATGTTCACTTCTGAGGCAGATTTCTAGCTTCAGTATTTAAAGATTTAAATTGACCGTCTTAAAAATTCCCCCTTTATTTAAAAGATGGTAGAAAATCATAGTTATTTTCTTTTACTAAGAAAAAAATAGGAATTCTACGATTATCTAACCACCAAATGTAAAATAATTTAGTCTTAAGGAATAATTTTCTATAAAAACAGAACCTGCTTATAAAACCAATAAGTGTGTGTTTATTTAGTAAGGAAATGACAGTTTGAAGGACATTCTTATAAAGCACTGCATTATAAAAACAAACCAAGATAAAGCAACACAACTCTTTTCATGGCAATGAGCCTTCCCTGTGTGTGGTTAAGGGAATTTCTCTTCCATTATGCAGTCACCTAAATGTTGTGTTCCAAGCTTTCAATTCCTTTCCAATTCTAGTTTACAATACTTCGCTTCTCAGAATTCTCTCACCAACTGCCTCAAGCTGACCATGAGATAGAGTTCTCTCTGCCTCCAGTATCCTAGCTAAATTGCAAACATGCATAGCACAAAGCACATGTGTCATGTCCAAATTTTCATTCACATGTGCAAGATTAACAGTAATCAAATTGCTCTTCCATAAGCTTCCAGCTAAAGTAGGAATCATGTTTAGTTTTTCCCATGTATGTAATTGACTACCTTTATTTTGCTTGAACATGTCTGTTCATGAGACAGCTCATTCCAATTGCAGATAACTTTAATCCTTAGAAAGTGTTTTCCTAGAAGAAGCTGTAAGGTAGTCTCCAGAAACTTTCACAGGATACTACTATCTAGATTTTATTTCTGGGTAAAGAGCTAAAATTTAATTCATTATCAGTATGCAAAATGTGTGAGTGAATTAAAATTCCCATTCCTCTCATTCCTGTCAGTGTTCAAAGGAAAAGTCAAATTGTCAGACTGACAATGAGAAAAACAACAAACGTTGGATAAGCTTATCTCAGAACAGAACTGCTCTGAATTGTTTAGATAGGCACAGATGTGTGTATCAGGAGAAAGGTAGGATGGAAGTTGAGAAGGGTCTGGTAATGCATAGTCTCCTGTAATTATTTTTTCCCTGTATCCTGTACCACGAAAACTATCTGCTTTTGTGCTAGAGAACTTGGTGTAGCAATATAAAAGACATTATAATCATTTATGAGTAATTTACATACTCACAATAACCGCCATGCATAATATTAAATGCATCCCATAAATTGTGTTGTAAGTTCTGTGTGATTACAATACTAAGCTTTATCCTGTAAGCTTAGTCTTTCACTGCTGGTGTAATGAGATCATTGACTACCAATTTAATGATCCTAATTAAAACATGCATTCCTTGTCTGTTTAGTTTTGTTCTGAAACAGATTCTCTCTCTTTCTAACATTTTTCTAGCTCTGTCACTGAGATATTTTCGATGCAGATATTTTCTAGATCTGCTGCTATAGAGATATCCCCTGTCTAGAGCTTGCTAATGGAATCCCCCCAACCACACACACAAAATAACAGATACTTTCCCCAATACAATAATTTTGTTGACTACTCCCATTTATCCCCTTGAAGCCTTGACTATTTTTACGATATAATCTGACTTTTCACAAGCTTTGTTTAATGGACTATAAAATAAAAATTTAATTAGGACATTGAACAGCATTTTACTTGGATTAAATAACTGAACATCATCGAAACCTTCTAAACCTGATGAAAATCCCCAAACACATGAAGAGAAGAAATAAATACCTCACCTCTGTTTCCAAGAATCTTCTCAAGGCTCTTTTCTTTTTGATGCTCTTCCTTCTAACATAAACAGCAAATGTCAGACCAACAATGACCAGAATGAAGAGCCCACCAATTACTCCAGCCGCAATCAGGGGAGTTCTGACAACCAGAATGAGAAAAAACAAAACAAAACAAAAGTATGAAGAGAGAGAAGACAGAGGAAGAGAAAAGAGCAGTTGTACAAGACGTTATCACATTTCACAAATCTAGTCATTTAGATGAAATGCAAATATAAAAGTGCATTAGGTTTTGCTCTACCAAAACCTTTTTCATGGTAAAGACTATAGTTGTTTTTGTGTGTGTTTTACGAATAATAAACCATGCACATACAACTCATCTTTGAGGATGAACAGTCACAACATGCCATTTGATGAAAAAAATGTAACACTTGCTAGCAGTATGAAAAACATATGCCAAAACATTGGTGTTGGTGCATTTAATATTTTGCTATTATATATGAATCAACAGGAAATACATTGTAATAATATTGTTGTGGTTTGTAATTTTATTTTCAGTATTTCTCTGAAGCAGGCTTTCACAACAGTGGCACTACTGACATTTGAGGCTGAATACTAGCTTGTTGTCACGAAGTGTCCTGTGCAATTTAGGATGTTTAGTAGCATACCTGACTTCCATCCACGAGATAGTAGCACCCCCATCCTCTAGTCATGACAATGTCTCCAGACATCGCCAAAGGTCTGTCAACATCATCCCCAGTTAGGAAATACTGCTCTAATGCAAAAATGAGTGGTCTCAACACATAGAAACCCCACGCTTCTGGAGTATAAGGGTACCAATACGAGAGTTTTTATTGCCAAAAGTGCTATTTGAAACTCTTATTAGTGTAACTCTGGTAGGAAAAAGGTCAGGAGAAGGATAAAGAATTGGTTCAGACATGTTTTCAGAATAACGACAAGAGTATTAGAATCAATAGTGTGTCTAAGCATCATATACTCATAAAAGAGGTGTGCACATGAAGCATTATGTGAAAAGTGGTAAACAGTACCAAAAAGGGATTAAGAAGAGATTGATTGGAAATCTTCACTCTTAAATGTTTTTGTAATGTATTGTTAGCAAAGATATAATTTTGAAACTGATCACTTCTTAGATAATTTTTTTCCTTGCTTAAACAGCAGTAGTTGTGATTTTTAACTTATTCTAGAGTAGAGCAGTATCTCTGAGGTTTCCGTGGTCAGAGTTCTTAATCATATGAATTTTGTATACCATAGGAAATAATCTTGAGTGAAACACACAGGTGTTACCTAAAAAATATGTGACCATGAAGCCACAATGGATATCAAAACTAAAAAAGAACTTCCTGCATGCTCATGCTTTCCATAATAAAGCATTTTATATCTTGTATTTATATTTTTAAAAGAAATTATACTACATTTTCTTAAAAAATACTTTCTCTTGCTAAATAAAATTCTGCTCAGAGATACATCAGAAATATTAATGGTGGATGATCCTTAATAAAATCTTAAAAGTTTAAAAAGCTTACAAAAAAATCTGTGTAACTTCTTCTATAAATGAAATCATGTCTTTTAAAGATCATGACTACTATATTGCCATATGAAACTGCAGAAAAATCTAAAAAGGTAGTTCATCCTAAAGGTTGTTTCCTGACAGCTCAAAGTACTATAGTATACCGAAATGTTGCTATAATTCAACTAGATTTTTCTAAATGGGATTTTCTGCAGATATAAAAATCTCTGCTGAGAAAATTAAACTATAGTATGGGCAAAAACTCATCACTGTGATATGTTTTTGTTTGTGTAAGATCATATTTTTGAGCATGCAAGTTAAATATGTATTTCAGGAAATATTTTATGTTTCAACCAAAGGTATAATTTTTAGTCCAAATGCTTAACATATCCCTGGAAACTCACTATTATTGAAAGGGTTGTATTTTTGTTTTCTCAGTCCAAATTTTACTGCAAAATATTTACGTATATTTGAGATTAGTGTCCAACATTTCGTCAACTGTAGATTCAGACCAACTCTAAACTTTCTCTGCTTATTTATTTTGCAAAATAATAGGTAGTATACATATTTATGTAAATATATGTAAATGTCAATGTCACTGTACATGAAAAGAAAATGCTCTATTTTGTTTTTTGTTTGTTTCTTTGTTTGCTTGTTGTTGTTGTTGTTGTTATTTTTTAGGAACAAACTTCCAGAAGAAGAAAATAATACCTCTCTTTTATTTTATTTTGGTGGAGATCAATTGCCATATAATTACTATACAGGCAAGTAATGGGCAAAATAAGACAATCAAAAACTCAAGACAGTAATTTCTGTTTTTATAGTTAGAATTTACTTTCAGTATTTTCTCACAGCAATATTTTTGGTTTACTTGAATTTCTTTACTGTTTTTCTACCACTCTACAGGAATGGTAGAGGTACAAACAACCTGAAGAAATAAAGTACTACAATTTCTGTACTTAAAAATCATACATAAGTGTTTTATTGAACATTTTAAGAGGCCACATTCTTCCTATTCCCACAGAATTTACTTTTGAAATATAAATCATTAACCACAAACAAGCAACCAGTGAAATCAAGAGGAGGGAATATTCCATAAGACAACTTGCAGGTTCTTTTTTATTCAGTGAGTGCCATGAAAAAGGTTCCGACGTAGCTTAAGAAGACTTAATAGACATAGCAACTGGATAGAAAATGTAATCCTGGATTAGATCCTGGTTTAGACAAACCAGTTATAGAGTCTTTTTGGAAAACTTGAGAGATCTGAATATAAATTATATAGAAGATGAGAAGATAATTTGCTGCAACAGAAAGACGTGCACCATAAACTGAAAAGATTCGGTTTCCAAACAGTAGAACTTCAATATGAAAAAATCTATATTCATATATATCTACAAATATATCCTCAGATGCATAGATCTGCAATAATATAAAATAAAATACTAAATAGTAGTTGTCTCTGGGTAGTATGAATACAGTGTTCTTATTTTTACTAATTTGTATTTTCTAAATTTTTATAATCCATTTATATTTCTTTTGAAATAAAAGTTTATTAAATTTAAGAAAAAACAAATAATTGTCTAAAAGTTTAGTTTTGTTCTCTTTTTCTTGAATGTTTACTTTGCTTTTTTTTCAATTAAGATTTCATTTTGTTATTCCTTGTCCACTTTTACAATCTAAGTACTTTTGCATATATTTTCTATTCATTATAGTTTGATATGTCTGAGACATTTAATTACTATTATGTTTCTTACATATGCTTCTTAACATTATGTACCATAAAACCAAGATAATCTGAAAAGTTAATACTATTTTCACATTTCCTACTCCTCTGAATTTTTACGATTCCTAGATATTTGTAAGTATAGGATAGATATCTTTTTGTTTGTTTGTTTGTTTTTCCTGAGAGTTTACACTTAACTCCTTTTATGAGGACCCTTTGGGTAAAGAGGAAATAGCAACCTAAGTTGCTTCTTTAAATGGCTGTGCATCTCTCCTTGGTCTAATGATGATAATGGCTATTACCAACCAACCTGTTTCTGAGCTTGAATGTGATTGATTTTATTTTTTTTTTAGATGGAGTCTCACTCTGTCACCCAGGCTGGAGTGCAGTGGTGTGATCTTGGCTCACTGCAACCTCCACCTCCCAGGTTCAAGTGATTCTCCTGCCTCAGCTTCCCGAGTAGCTGGGACTACAGGCAACCGGCACCACACCCAACTAATTTTTGTAATTTTAGTAGAGATGGGGTTTCACCCTAAAAGGATGTGATCAATTGATAGTTTACTTTATTCTGTGACTTGGAAATAGTATAATGAAACTGATATCCTCCCACCACTGAAGAAAGTAATCCCACAGGGATTCTGAATCACAAACGAACTTTGCTAATTTATTTAAAAGCATATGATTTGGTTTTCATAATTTCATTTAGAAGTTCAGAGACAATGAAATGGATTAAATTCTACTGACTTGAATGCAATTATTTTATAAAAGAGCAGCATCTTTCCAAGCTATATTACTCATCATATATATATGTGTGTATATATATATATCAGAATATAAAATGTGAGACCTTATTTTTAAAAACATCCAAATATTTTCTTCCATTGTTCAGTTTTTTTTTTCAGATATCAGACCACAAACAAAATGTAATAAAGTCAATATAATTTATGATTAAAACCCAAATGTTTTAAAAAAACTATTTTGTTATACTCTTTCTATTTAATGTTATAAGGACTGGCTATCTTTTAAAAAAGAACAATAGTATTTTCTAAATTGGTAAAGCTGGTATTTTGATGAATATTGGAAAAAATGTTAATTCTATGATTCTACCTTTTTTTTAAAGGTAAGGCAAGTTCATCACCAAATAAAAGGTTTATTAAATTTTGAATATATGTGTATTTTCTTTAATTTTTTGAATACAGACTAATTTTCAACTAAAGATAAAAGAACCTGTAGTTCTATAAAACACTGATGGTATACTTCCAATTCATAGTATTGACTATGAATCAAAGACTTTCACTTTTAGAAGCTTGTAGGTTAAACTAAATCATTTGAAGACAGGTCTTCAGGATTTGTTGCATCAGACATAGACCTGCTTCACTGCTTATCTATGGGCACTAAAGGTTAAACTGAAAATGTGTGCGTGTATTTTTGTTTTAAAGTATACAAGAAGGAAAAATAAACAAAGACAGGCTAGTCAGATAAATGTAACAGGGATTTTTTTCTTTTTTTAAAAAAATAAACTTTGCAAATTGCAAAACATGGTAAAATAGTATCTCCAACATTACTACCTTATGTTAATCTTTCAAATTCTGTATGACTTTTCCTTATTGTGGCAGAAAGATGCTTTGGAGCCAGGCAAATCTATGTTTTAATCATATGTCTACTTCTAACCAATTGTGAGTTTACTGCCACCATCAAATAGTTTAAATACACATAAATACATTCTTTACCTAAGCTAGTACAAAAAATAAATGCAGAAGGAAATTATATAGTCATGTTTACATTCATGATATCTAATGAATTTGCTTCAAGATCATTTCTAGTATTATCATTAAATCAAATACCTTTAAGTTTAGGAATTATGCAACCCATTTTGGCCAGGACGGTCTTACTTTATGCCAGTCTAATAATCAATAATGCCCCTTTTACTCTCTAAAGTGCGCCATGTGAGAAATAAATCAAATGTTTATCCTATATTTAGCCCAATCGAAAGGTATTTAGGATACCGTGAGTTAATAAGTATTTACCTGTATCTCTATATTAAAATGTGTATGTTGGGGTATGTGTGTATGTGTATATAGGATCAAAAAACGCTTCAGTTTACCTTTATGAAAGGGAATAATTTCTATGAAATCTGACATTTTCATTTTTAGTAGATTATTTCCAATTGAAAATAAGTGCATTGCTAATGACACTCTGTTGTGCCATAAAACCCATGAGTATGTGTAGGTGTGTGCATATATACACGTTCATACCAAAGTGTCTTAGTTTTATTTTCAGCAAGTTTTACTTTCTAGGAAAGTAAATTAATTACTGCATTTTATGAATGTATATGTAACTTAAATGGATATTTCATAAACTAGGGTCAAATGTTATAATTCTCCATAAAGTTATATTTCATTTAAAAAATATAACTAGTAACACTGGCCATCATCCTACATCCTATCGTTCTTCTGAAAATCTTACAGTGGCTATAGACAAAAGCATGAGTCTATCATTACCCAGAAGCCAAATGTATGCTCAGGGGTATATTCTGTTTTGTAAATTGTTCTTGCTGTAAGAAAAATATAGTTGATCAAAAACCTATTGACTCTCTATTAACATAAAATTCTTATAATTCATTCATAATTACCAACTGAGACAAGGAATATAACTTTGAAAACAATAACATTTTCAATATTTTATTAATTATGTGTATAATTTAAACATAGTAAAGGTCTGTTTCCATAAGAGAAACACATGATTTGACAGCCATCAGATAGTCACAGGTTTTATAGCATACAGGGTGTCACTAGCAATGCACTTATTTTCAATGGGAAATAATCTAACAAAAATTAGAATGTCAGATTTTCCTAGAAATCATTCCCTTTTATAGAGGTAAACCAAAGGCTTTTTTGATCCCATAGACTACCTTTAAATTTAAATCATTTAGCTCGACTGAATGTGAACTTTCCATTCTAATAATTTCCAATACTTGTATATTTTATGATTAGAATTTAATTTTCACATACATTGTATAGTTTCACAATAACTATGTAACACATATCTTATAAACTCCATAATAAATATAAGAAAATAGAAAAGATGCCTGGATAACATAAATAGTAATGCTAACATTTTATGTATTGGAGTCTCAAGTCCATTAAACTTTCAGCTATTATATTTTTTCTCTTTCTAAAGATGATATATTTACACAAATATTTTTCAGGTATTTCTTCAATATCTATGCTTGATAGTAGAGAATACAAAATGCACATAAATGTATTTAGGGTTTTTCACAGAACTTTTGACTTTATATTTAGTTATATCTTAATATTTTACTTCTCTTTGGACTATCATTTTATCTGTATTGCTATATTCATTGTGATTTACTTTTATTAAATCCTTTATATGCTTGGGTGTAAAGTTTATAAGTGACATTCTTCTTTTAGCTTCAGTTTGTTTTCTCAGTGAGAAAACAGTTAAAAGGTTTTTTTTTTTTTTTTTTTTTTTTTTTAACTTAAACGGGATTTCCTTTAAGAAAGGTAAAGACAAGCAGTATCTATTATTACAGTGACAGTACCTATTGTACTGCTACTCTGTTCTGCCTTCCCCAAAACAGTTCAGATTTCAAACAAGAGACCTTGAAATACCAGGAGACATTGAAATTCCCCAGAAGACATTTTAAGGGTTACTGCCTAGGGCAAGGAGAGCTACGTTAAGGGAGTTCTTTTTCTCCTGCAAGTAGTGCTTATTCTGACGCAGAATTCAACCTGCTTTATAAACGTGACACATCTTTTCTTTTTGAGCAAATGAAAGTGATCTTACAGTTTTTAGCTGATGAGACCTGGGGGATTACAATAGGTCTCTGTCCTTTGATTAAGGATCAGGATTCCTCTATTACATTTCAAATATGACCAAAACTTTAAGTGCTGAAGTAAATGAATCACAATGTACTGTCCCCCTTCCTAAGCAAATTTGAATGTTTTGTGACTTGCCTTTATGTGTTAAAATCAATCTTTTTTTCAATATGTGAATGCAATATTTCATTCAATAACACAGTGTTGCAAACATACTTCAGGAGCAATATTGCCATTAAATGAATATGTAAATATAATCTGATTCTTTCATATCTAAATCAGCTTCTGAGAAAAAAATTTCAAGTAGTTTCACAGCAAATCCTTCTCTTTACAGGTAACATCTACACATATCCATGGGCTTTTGTTCGTGTTTTCAAATTTTGGGGAAGTACATAAACTTATACACTCGACTTTCAGGCAAATATTCTCATGTTAAGGACACCATCCTCAGAATATATATAATCTATCTAGGAATTTCTACACCCAGGGTTTTCTACAACTAACGTGTTGAAAAAGAATTATGCCAGGGAGAACTTTCTTTTTAACAGGGTTTTTAAGAGGTCAGATGAAGTTTTGATGCTTTTATTAATTTTTCCACAGTTTATACCTATTATACAATATCATATATCTATATACTATACTAATACAGTACCTTTATAATTGTTTATATACTATTATCTAGATAGAATATATATAAGGATCTGTTTAGTGACACAAGCAGAATATTATAAATATTTAATTACAAAACGAATTAACCATTAAGTATCACTGTGTCCTATTACTTACTTATTATATGGGCAAGGTAATATGAAGCATCAGAGCAAAAGATTTAAAAATCGAGGATTCAGTTCTTACAATTTCAGTTACATTACATACCAAAATTGTTCGGCATGATAAGGAATTTAAGTTTCATAATAGAGCAGAAAGTATTACATAAACACTGCTCTGTGAAGAAAAGTGGGAGAGGGATAAATTATGGCTGGCACCATTCTTGTTCCCATATTTAAAAAGTTTCCTTTGCCTTAAAATCTCCATTCATTCCATGCACTACAACTTCAGATACTTTGTTGCTAATAGAGAATATATTCTATGTATAAATTGCCTCTACCTTTATATGGGAGCATAAAACATACACGTTTGTGTCATGCTTATTGGGCACAACTACATAAGACAGATTTAGAGCAATCCCATTTTCAGAGTGTTTGCGAACTTTTTTTTTTTGAGAAGGAGTCTTACTCCGTTCTCCAGGCAGGAGTACAGTGGCGCCATCTCGGCTCACTGCAACCTCTACCTCCTGAGTTCAAGTGACTCTCCTGCCTCAGCCTCCTGAATAGCTGGGATTACAGGCACCCACCACCATGCCCAGCTAATTTTTGTATTTTTAGTAGAGACAGGGTTTCACCATGTTGGCCAGGCTGGTCTCAAACTCTTGACCTCGGGTGATCTGCCCACCTCGGCCTTCCAAAGTGCTAGGATTACAGCTGTGAACCATCAAGCCTAGCCTTACAAACATTTTAAAATAATAGCTTGGTTTGTTTGTTTCCTTCATAGTCAATTCTGTATATAAAGCATTTTTGAATTTCTTTTTACTATACTTTAGATTCCCCAATCCTTGTTTTAGACTGAAAGAAAAAATTTTAAAAAATAAAATGCTAATAAAGAGGGAGTAAAGAAGTGTCTTTCTTGGGAAGTATCACTACTCTTTATTCAGATGATGTATTTTCTACTTACATTGGCCTGCTGGTCGCCTTTTTTCCTGCTGAGGAGACCTACGAGTGTGCATCGGGGAGTTAGTGGCCTTGACGCATACTGAAGATTTGGATGATGTGAGATGGGAAAAGACTTTAAGAAGTGAATACAGTTGTAGGAAAAATACCAGGATTTTTGGACATCTATCTAGAGTCACTGGACATTTCTTGCAGGATTAATGAACAAAGTTCCTTTTACTAGATATTTTATATGTGTTATGTGAAATAATTCTTCCAATATAATTGATTATTGATGTATGGTGAATCTGAAGTAGGCTATACAACTTGTCCAAAGTCAGAAGCATTCTAACTGGATAGTGAAGCCTAGATTCTTAGTATATTTTTCTCTAAATCCTTTTTCCTTTAAAATATAATCATAAGGGCATATTAGGAAAATTATTCTGGTAGAAAGTTGTAAGATAGATAATCAGGAAAAGGAAAAGAGATGCGAGAAAATTAGTTTAGCTGACTGTTTTAAGACTCCTCATGAGTAGCAGTGAAAGACAGATTACGAAAGTTTAAAAGGAGATATGGTGAGAAAAAGTATTAACAGCAGCAAAACTGATTAAAAGTATAAACTTAACAGTGAAGAGAGAAAAAGCAAGCATCAAAAATGACTAGACCCCCATGCCTAAGGGAATATATAAAGGCCCATGATGCCTTATAGGGACGTGCAGAAATCAGGAGAGAGACAATTAGAAGGGAGAAGTTTTTAATTCTTTTTGATCTATGGATTTGAAGCACTAAAGGGTATCCAAAATCTATGTCATTCCATTCAACTTTTACGATTTCTGCATATATTTGTTGTTCTTTTTAATTTCAAGACCCATACCTGTGTTGATTTTATTAATAGCTTCACATTTTTAATTCAAGTGAGTCACAGACAACATTCTATTCCATTCCCTTTAAGTTTTTCCAATACTTTATTTATTCTCTAGGAACATTCAAAATCCAAAGGAAGAAAAATGTGGCTCAAGGGGCTTTATTTCTTTTCTACTTCCTCCCCCTTTCCCTTTTGCTTTGCTGACAGACTGTATCATTTTAGGTGGTTTCACATCTCTCATTAAGATAAATTCTACTGTTCCAAACTGTTTTTGTTCTTATCTTTTTACTGACCTTTTGAGATTATCAGTTGCAAGAGGAACAAACCTTAAAAATATTTAATACATTTAAAAAACCTGTTCATAGTACTATTTGCCTTGGGTAACACATGTTAGAGTCAGATGCCGTAGTAAGGCTACATTGATCTCATTGCTAATTCTTGTGCCTTAATGTCATCCCCCGTTTGGAGAATTTAAAGTTTGACATTAAATATTAAAGCTTAAAGAAAATTCTTTAATTGAAAAAGACAATTAAATATAGATACTCCAAAAGAGGCCCCGTCATATTCTTTTATAATTTGATAATTTTTTTTTTTTTGAGACGGAGTCTCGCTCTGTCACCCAGGCTGGAGTGCGGTGGCGCGATCTCGGTTCACTGAAAGCTCCGCCTCCCGGGTTCACGTCATTCTCCTGCCTCAGCCTCCCGAGTAGCTGGGACTACAGGCGCCCGCCACCACGCCCGGCTAATTTTTTATATTTTTAGTAGAGACGGGGTTTCACCGTGTTAGCCAGGATGGTCTGGATCTCCTGACCTGGTGATCCGCCGGTCTCGGCCTCCCAAAGTGCTGGGATTACAGGCGTGAGCCACCGTGCCCGGCCAATTTGATAATTTTTATAGAAGCAATCTTATGTTCCAGATGCAAAGCTGTAAGTACTAATAAGTGGCTTCAATTTTATTGCCATCTCTGTGACTGACCTCAGTTCATTCCATTTTGTTATCATGCTTACAAGAGTATTTGTTTTGAAGACTTACGTGTCTTAGACTACACTTGATTTAGATATTTATAATTATTCTCTCTTGGATTCTATTTCAAACTAAATTATAAGCCCCATGAGGTTAGGACCATCATTTATAATTTTTGTTTCTTTTATCGCTCTAACTAATAACATTATCTAATAAGTTTATCAATAATTGTTATAAAGTGAATCAAGTAGTTAAGTGGGATATTTTAAGTAATAATGAGTTCTTAAAAATGCAACTCTTCCTCTTGATTTTACTCTTTGGTATTTGGAATACTTTTGGAAATAGCAAAATATTTTCTTTGCATTTATCTCTTAGTTTGTCTAAAACTGATCATTTTATTTCCATTCTCTTGATTCTTGAATTAACTCTCATCACATTTTTAGTCTCTGCCTCTTCACTAAATCAGTTCTTATCAAGGTCATCAATGGTTTCCTTACTGCCAAATCAAACAGTAATTTCTTAGAGCTAATCTTAATCTCGTGGTAGATTTTCATACAAATGATCAGTTCTCTTTTCTTGAAACACTGTCCTCCCTTGACGGCCATCCTTTCCCTAGTTTCTTCTCTGTCTGGTCAGTCCTTTTCACTCATTTTTTGCTATTTGCTCCGTATTACCCTGACCTCTAAATATAGGAAAGTCTCAGGACTCAATCATTGGATTTCTTCACTTTCCTACTTATGCCCTAGATGGGATGTACCATACATCTCTTTATCTATGTAATGATAAGCAAGCATATTCAGAGATTGAAGGTAAAATAAAAGAATTTCTATTTTTATAATCTCAAACATAAGTCCTTTAAGTGCTGGAATTGTGTCACAAACACTTTCTTATGTTTTAGAGTCTAGTTTATTGTCTCATGAAAAGAAGCACTAAATACATGTTACATGAATAAATAACTGAATGAAAGTTTACTTCCATAAATATTTACAAACTTTTTATCTTAAATCAAACCTCAAAAGCACATATATCCTTCAACAGTCTCAGAACTCCCTATATGTTTTTAAACTTAACAAAAGTATAATTCTAAAATATCTTTAATGGAAAGAAAATGAGAAGAGTTATTTATGAAATATTTAAAGTATTTAAAGAAATAATGCTTTATTTCTTTAAAAAATAAATAATACTTTATTTCTTTGAAGTATTATTTCTTTAAATACTTTAAATATTTAAAAGAGTTATTTATGAAATATTTAAAGAAAATGAGAAGAGTCATTTCTCTGAAATGAAGCTGATACATGTTTAACATTTGCTTATTCCAAATTTCATAGTACTTGGTAAAATAATATTTTCTCCTAAAAGCAGTGAAACTAATCCTGAGACGAGCTGTTATTTTTCTTTGCTGGTTTTAGTTTAGTTTATCTCTCACCCTGACCATATTGTGTCCAAGTCCCAGGCTGACTAAAGCAACAGTAGTTCCTACTGCCTTGCTCCCTAACACATTCCAATTTAGTGAGTTTTAAAATGTTAAGTAACAACTTCCTCAGTCTCTCTGCATCTTGGTGTAAACACACAACCAAATTCTTGCCAATGAAATGAAAGCAAAGGTTAACCATAGGAATTCTGGGAAAGAACAGGTAGAGCTGATGAAGCCGATTCCTCTACTTCTGTCCTTGGATGTAATGCTTAGAGCTGCGGCACTCAGTGTACTATCAAAACAGAAAGATAATAAAATGATATAAGTTCTAGTCCTGTTGTTACTGATCCATGGAACCCACGGCAACAGCTATGCCATTTCTAGACTACTGTTATGAAATAGAATAACACATAAAACTCTTGGGTGAACCCATTACTGTTTTTACTTGTAGGCAAGGAAGATACTAACTGAAAAGTTAGTATGAAAATTGACTATGTCCAAATTTTTTCACTTTTCCTTTTTTCTTGCATTTTAACTGTCAAATGCATCATCTCAAGATACTTGGATTTTTAAAAACATAAATGAAGTCAATGGCCCTTTCCTTTCTTGTTAACACTTACTATCTCTGGTGCTTCTATTATGTCTGCTTCATTGTCCCACTCTCCTGGTCATTGACTAGGTTTTACGTGTATCAGACTTTTCTGAACCCTTACATTGGAGGGGGACAGAGGTGGGAGGAAGTGCCTCACACATTTATAAGTAACACTAAGTAGAAACTTGTAGAGCTTCCTCAAGGATGCTGCCTCTAAATTGTGGAATTTAAATATGCTATAATAGATAGGATATTATGTGTCATCCATTTTCAAGTAGTGATAAAATTCAAAAGTAGTAAATGTTTCCTGAACTTATACACCTCAAGCAAATATGTACTGAAAGATCAATAAAGAGAACATGAAGAAACACAGCTCTTCATTAGCATTTAATTTGGCAAAACGCGAACATCCAAGTTTTCTAATTTCTGGATCCATAGTAGATTGGAAGTAACCCAAGGAAAAAATGAGAGGGTGAGACTGTTTCTGCCTCCACAGGGGACTTGGCGAAAAGACAAACAAACCCTCCTTTCACAGAGGCTTTTGGTCATTGCACCCCACTTTAAATAATGTTTTTAACTTAGAATTGATTAGTTTTTGTATTCTAAGAGGAGGTTTATTGTGACTGAATTCACAAAAACACATTTTAAAGCATTTAATAACAATGTTTAGTAATATAACTCCTTTCTAAACTTATATAAACACCCGACCCCTAATTAGAACACATTTCTAATTATGGGGAAACCCATTTTTTTCAAAAGCTATTGCCTAGACGATGTTATGATTCTGCAGATGCTCTGAATACAGATTCACAGCCTCCAGATAATGTAAGAGAAAAAAAATCAAAACTAAGCATTTAAAACAACATTGAAATAATATAATACCAAGACAACTTTATACTTTGCCTGAAACCATTTCATTTACATGCAAAAGAAATATTTACTACTAAGGAAAAAACCCACATCTACATGAAACATTCTCTTCCAAGCTAGAATATTAATTTTCCAATCTGTTCTTTGTCTTTTTTTATTATTAAAATTGTGTATACTATTAACAATCAGCCATATGTAATGCTATGTATTGTTTATGGACATCCAGCAGAAGATCTTTTAAAATCTTTTTGTTTTCTAAATGGTCATAAGAAAATCATCTAAAAGTAATTTGGAATAAACATAGTGCCTTCCATTTAAGTTTCCTAAATGAAGTATATCTATAAACTTTCTTCTTTTCAGTCTTTGAACTTTCAGATTGTGTATCTTTATTTTTTCATTTAGAAAATTATCTAAGCAAATGACTTATCTTTACTTATAATCATGCCAATTGAGTTTATGTAAAATCTAAGTTTTTCTTAGAGCCAAGGGGGAGGAGAGTAAGAGATAGCAGTTACTGGGTCCTAAATTCACCCTCTGGCACTGAGTTAGTTGCTGAAAAACACTAACATCTCTTCTTGAGTACTTATTGGGATCACTAAGTATGTTAGTATTTAGCTATTTGCAAATAGTCAACTACAAACAAACAAATGAATCTAAAGAACAAAAGTGTAAATTTAAGATGATATGCAATGGGCACTTTCTTATAAAATTCATGTCAGTTATCCTTTATTATCAAGTAATGACATCTGTAATAACTTAAAGAGAAAAAGAGAGAGACAGAGAGAAGCCCTCACAATCTATTCTTAGTGTTTTATAAAAGGATTAGGCATTGCTATGACTAAGTTATTCTATAAATATTATTTATAATTTCAAAACTACATAGGATCAAAGCCATCCTGTGAATTTTATATATATATATATATTTCTTATTCCTCCATAAAAATAAATGATGTTGAAATATTACAGATACAAATATTACAGATGACCATCTAGGATTACTTGAAACTAATTAACAAATCAACAGACTTTCAAAAATTAAACTTCTTTATCCATCAAGATCTCTGTATAACACGATTAATGGCACCATAAATGAAACTATTAAGCTCATTAGAAGAAATTTCTAAGTTATGCAGTCTTTGGCAACTTTTGGTGAAAAACTTGCAGCCATACTTTGATGGAACTTGTTTAATTTTAGATAGCTATGAAAGATAATGATCTGTTATAAATTTATGTATTTTATAATGACACTATAATTCAAATGTTTTTTAACTCATGTTGTAACTTCTGTGATATTTAATGTGTTTTCTGTTTGACTTTTTGAATAGCAATTCACATATATAAAAAAGAAACTTGAATGTTTTCATGTATTTTAATTAATCCTAGCTAAAAATACTTTGGTAATGCAGATACACATACATATATATGTTATGTATTTTATAATTTTTAAAAGGCAAAAAAAATAGGGATCGCCTATCTTTCAATAGGGAGTTAGTAGTAAATTGATACTAGAGAATACTAGGCAATCATAAAAAAGGATTATGTCTGTTGATCTGGAAGGCTGTCCATAAAGTACTATTAACTGAGTAAAGTTAGTTACTGAATAATGTGTAGAGTATGCTCCCTTATCTGTAAACAAAAACCCTTATTATTGTATATATGTATTAGTATGTAGAGAAATGTGTGGAAGGACTAATGTGTAGACATAACATATACATTTCTATTTAATACTCTGAGCATGTATTACTTTTGTAATTTTAAATTTTATTTAAAAATATATTTTAAAAAAAGAATTAACCTTAAAAGACAGAAAGAGGGAAAAAATAAAAAATACCCAAAATATGATGAGTTGGTGAGCTTTAACCATCAGGATGATGAGATCTATATTTACTTGCTTTGGATTTAAAAGAAAGGCATATGGGACAAATTGCTAAGATCAGAACCATTGCTTGAAGATAAATTTAGTTACATAAGTACAATCAGAAGCCAAAGAGATTTTATTTGTAAGGGAATTCCATCATAATTTCTTATTTGAAAGCATACAAAAACTGAAATAGGAAAAATATTTCATGATGTACTGATTTACTAGTAATCTGTACCTGCACAGTTGCACAATTGCTGATGTTTGTAGTAATGATGTGATTTGGAGTAATTATTATGTATCAGCATTTTGCAATTAACACTACAGGTATGGAAATTTATTAATGTCTCAGAACACATACAGGATGCTGTTAGATTCTGATTATGTATTTAACAGTCTTCTAATTTAATGAGTCTAGTCACTGAGAGCAAACCACAACCTGTTATTTTCCATGCAAAAGTAAAATAGGGTGACCTTTAAGTTAGAGACATGTAAAGAAACACATTGCAAATTATTGAAGATTTGTGGATTAATGTCAGAATATTTTAAATGCAAAAATTAGCCCAGTTTGTATTTGAATTTAATATTTCAGACCATCTCTCTCCTCATACAAATACACCTCCTCCCTTTCGGCAAGATGATTGCATCTACAACCTCAAAGAGAGTTTAGAATTTTACATAAACTCAATGTTTTCTTACAAAAGTTGTACATTTATCTGTATCTTTATCCTGTAATTATTTTCTCCAATAAAATAATGAAGGAGGGAATCTTTTCTTCTCTAAGACTAATCCTTTCAGATTTTCTTTGCCTCTTAATTCTTCTGATTCTTTTTTAAGGAAATTTTTATAATTAATAATCTCTTCTCTCTCCTGTGTCTCCAGCCTCTCACACTCTATAAAATCTTCCAAAACAGACTCAAAATTTCACCCTTTCTCAAAATATCTTTCTCTTGATATTATTCCCATTCCAACTATTTCCCAATCTCTCTCTCTTCTCTCTCATCTACATTTCTCAAAAGATATCAACACTTGGAGAAACTTCCATATCTGTATATTAAGTTTCCCATTTAGCATCACTTGAATATGTCAAAGTCACTGCAAATTCACCACATCCGAAACTAAACACAGGATGACTAATTTAGCACCCTTCTACTGTGACAAATCTCAGCTAATGTTACCCCCATCCATCCAACTTTGCAAGCCAGAAGCCTACAAAAAAAAATGATTAACAGTTTCTTATCCCAATTCCTTCATATCCAGCTAATCACTAAGTATGGTATTACATTTTAAGTTCTAAATATTTTTTGAATCTTAACACTTCTCTCCATTCACTCGAATTTCTGGCTCCCCAATTCCCTGATTACTTATTCCAATAGTTTTAGCCAGCCATTCACATTGATAATACTAAATATTTACATTACCAACAACTGATTAAGTTAGAAGGTCAATACTTGCTTCCCAGTCAGCATATGGACTCACTCCCTTCTAGAACATTTTCTTCACTTGGCTTCCGGGGCTTCACTTTACCTGATTTCCTCCTACCTCCATCCATTCTGTCTCAATTTCCTTTGCCATACTATACCTATCTCTTCTGTTCTGCTCGTATAAAGTATGGAGTATTCTAAGGCTTGGGCAGTTTTCCATCTATGCTTTCTACATATGGAATCTCATTTAATGTAACAAATTTAAATATGAATGATGACCCAGACTCCTCCCTTGAGCTCTACAGTATTATATTTATTTGCCTACACAAAATCTTCACTCAAATATCAAATAAACATCTCCAATTTGTTATAACCCTAACAGAATTTTTTATTTTCCTCAATTTGTTCTATTTCCTTTTGAGTCTTCTCCATCTCAGTTTATGACATCATTCTTACTCAGTTACTCAGGTCAAAAACCCAGGTGTCATTTGTTGTATTTTTCTTTTCTTACCATCTGCATATCACATAATCATTTATAATTTTCCTCATAATAAATAATCGTGCATGTAAATAATATAAACCAATATTAAATAATATTTTCTCTTTCCCTACACAATGAATTTTATGATATTAGGAATTATGTTAATTTTTCTCTCTATTCTTTCATCAGTATCTTAGCCAACATTTAACATGTAGTAAATACAATGAATATTTATTGGCTGAATATTGTTGAATAACATATATGGAGGAGGGTTTTTGTTTTGTTCTGTTTTCTCCTGTTAAAAACAAATAAAATATAGTATGTTTGACTGTGTCGACAGTGGGAAGAATTTTTCTTGGGAGAAATCACTTTTTACCGAAACAACCAGAGCAAGATGATACACAATCTAAGATTCATAACCTATCACCTACAATCGTTACTACTTCCAATCAGTTTTGCCCAATCCCATAAATCCTACAGTATGATCTAGTGACAACAAGGAAGTGCCTGCCAAAGTCCAGCACTATATTGTCTTCTATTTTATTTTATTGTCCATGAGATTTGAATTCTTACTTGTACTTTTGATGAGGGAGGCTGGGGATGGTAGCATTAATGCAATTAGGAACAGGTGAAAGTTGTTCTCATATGAAACCACAACTTTTTCAAAGCTCTGCAGAATCTGAAAATAACTCTCACTTTAGAAAATACTTTTAAAAACTGTGCCTATATTTGTCTATATATGTCTTAAATTAGTATATCTGACGTATTTAAAAAGTTACGTTATTTACAATTATAGGAGTACATGCTTAGATCATGGAATTTATTGGTCCAGGGTAAAATACTCTGTGTGAGAACTGCATTATAAAATCCTATACAGAGGTAGGCTTAATAGGTAAAAATTAAAACTAAGAGAAAGACATTGAGTGATTTTTTTGTAAATTGCTGAATTACTCTGTTTCATCATTTATGAATGACAATAGTGACTACTGTTTTTATATGCTTGTCATAAATATTAAATGTCATAGTGTAGCACATCTGATATAGATACATATTAGGATTTTCTAAAGGTGGCAAAAACAAGCTCCTAGCTACGTATAAGATTTTGGAAAAAGCATCAGTACTCTGAGAAAGAAATAAAAACTGATGTTTTGGTTTTCCCTTTGGTCCTTTTTTTCCTGGTGTGTGGAACAATACAGCTATTCTCTCTGGGATTTGAACTCCAGGATTTGGAGGTCAGAGATTGAACAAAGGAGTAGCTTTGTAAATTTATCTTGCTTTGTTCAGAAAAACATGGCATTTTTCCCTCAACAAGTAAACTTTTTATGGTAAAAGGTTTTTGTTGTTATTTTATTTTTACTCTACTAAAAGTAACTATAATTATTCCATAAATGACTCAAGCATATGGAACACTTTACACTGAGCAGAAGAACAGAATGCTATAAAAATTACAATGGCTACAAGCATTCAGAGTTTATTAGAGGTGAGGTTCCCTTTCCTTATCATTCATTCTTTAGTACTAAGTTACTGCAAAATTATAATGAAATTATACCTCTTTGGGTTTAAGGGTAGATGATGGCAGAGTAGGAAATCACTGTAAGGGAATTTTGTTGATAAATCAAAGCACTCTGCTAATTAGCTCCTGCCTATATACATAGTATAGAAAAATAATTGTATGTTTATGAAAAAATGATTAATTAGGGAATATGCTGAGGTAATAAGAAAAAGGCATGAAGAGAGCAATTTGAGTTAATATCTACACATCATTTTATGTAACCACATCACAGAAGGGGGTCTCAGTTAATTAGATTCCCCTAGTTAAATAGAAAATATGAAAAATGTACTTACTTAGACTCTAATACAATATATGCCTAAATTATATGATAAAATAAGTTCAACTCTTTTCTAAATATATGGCAGACATAAAAACAGAAACTTTGGTGTCTACTTAAGAAATATTTTTGGTTAAGTATTGTTCATTTATAAAAACTGAAACAACGTTTTAATTAAAATATGGGCTATAAAACAAATTTAAGAAGATCTATGATATATAATTCCAACCCTTTGAGTAATGTTCAATTTTAAAAGTAGGCCATATTGGGAATTCTAAATGCAGACTCAAATGATCATAATTTAGTCTTCTCTTATAGAAGTTTATGAGATCTGTGTGCACATATAAATATACAGGTATATGCAATGGGTTCAGGCAAACAGATGTTTTTCCTCGACTCTATCTGTAACCTATTGAAGGTGATGAAATAAACACCCTTCTGTGAATATGCATCCCATCTGTAACCTATTGAAGGTGATGAAATAAACACCCTTCTGTGAATATGCAAAATCATTCCCTCCACTGTTCTTATTTTGTATAAAACTATTACCAAAATTGAACATTAAATCAAAGTCTCATGATGACTGGGCTGGAGCAGTGCTGTCCAATAGATATATAATACAAGCTAAATAAGTGATTGAAAATATTCTAGCAGACATATTTAAGAAGATGAAGTTAATTGCATTTATTTACCCAATATACCCATATTATTAACATATCAACATGTCACTGATATAACACATTATTAATAAGATATTGTACATTCCCTTTTCCATACTAGTCTTCCCAATCCAGTGTACTTTTTACAATTACATAGAATCTCAATTTGCTTTAACTCCATTGAAAGTGCTCAATGGCCATATGTGGCTAGTGGTTACCATATTCGACAGCGCAGGTCTAGAGCAATCTTGAAAGAGACTTACAGGTCTGATGACTTAATGAAAAGGCCAAAAATTTGATATTAACCAGTGAGTACTTTAATCAGGATTCTGTCTGTGAGGTACTGCTCAATAATGCAGCGTGAGCACCTGGAACCAACATGGACACTGAGAACTTACCTTACAGTATATGAATGTACAAAGAGAAGCCTGGTTTTAGCTCCAAGATAATACCTTATTGCTTGCTCTAGGGCCTTTGGGGGCAAGAATATGATAGTAAATTATTTGAAGATAGTTTGACCAATTGATCTCTCATACATAAAGGTGCCTTTATATGGCAAAGTTGCATGACACACAGAATAATAATAAAATTTCCTTCAGGACAAGAAAAAACAAGAATGGCACCATTGGAAATATTATATGATCAAGTCCCCAGGGTAAGCAGATGTGGTAGACAGAAATCAAAAATTGCTCCCAGGATTACAGCCACTGAAACATACACATACCTTTCCCACTGATTTAAATTGTAACCCAGGTGCTAATGTGAAAGGATTTTGCAGATGTAATTAAGGTCCCAAATTTCTTGACCTGAAGATAGAAAGACAATCAGCAAGGGCCTGACTTCATCCCATGAGCCTTCAAATCTGGGTCTATTGGTTAGAGACAGAAAATCTAGGAGATTCAAAGAATAAGGGGATCTGAAGCATTGTTGCTGGGTTTTGAAGATGGTAGGGGTGAGGTTGGAAGGGCTGGTTCATGACAACGAATACGTATGGCTGCAAGGAACTGAGTGCAGTCCTGGCTAAGAATCAGCAACAACTTGGGAACCTCAGTCCTACAACTTCAAGCAACTTGGCTCTGCCAACAACCTGAATGAACTTGGTAGTGGACTCCAAGCTCTAGATGAGAACACAGGCCAGACAGCGCCTTGATTTCAGCCTAGTGAGAAGATAAGAAAAAAACCCAGCTATGCCATGCCTGTAATTTTACCTGTGGAACTATGTTTTGTTTTATTTGTTTATTATACTTTAAGTTCTGTTTTATTATACTTTAAGTCACTCAGTGACTTTGAGTGTAATATTGACATTTTAGGGTCTCTAGAAGCTTTGGTAACAATGTCTGAGCATTTTGCTATCAATGTAAAAGCCACTTTTACAACTTTGTAATACTAACTACTTCTGTTAAAGTAACCCCTTTAACTGTATGAGCAGTAATTAACAACTGAGCTGAGATGTTTTTGTTCCCCTTATAATTCTGTGATAACCTTGGTATTTTATGGGTACTGGGAAATGGGGAAAAAATCATGTGGAATAGAAGAGATTCACACACTCTCCTTCACCTCTTCAAACTCTTTTTAATTCAAAAGTAAATTTAATATACAGAACTTGGTGGACTGAGGATAGACTTATAATAAAGGGCTGTGTGCTTTTATTTATTGGACTTCAGGATCATAATACAACTGCCACTCATCTAAGGTAACCATCTATGGATGATTTTGACTGTTTGATTTGGACATAAGTTATGAACTAAGTTCCTTGGGGGCAAAACAAACAAGGAAACAAAATGTGCCAATTGTGAAAGTGGTGCCAGTAATATCGTATCATCTCTCTCATATATCACATGTGGGTCACACTGCTAAAGGATTAAACTGTTATGTGACCGCTTAGTTAATAACTTCTGTACCATAAAGTAAAAGTATGACACAGGCATTAAAATATGACAAGAATATAAAATGTTTCAAATAGCTGCCCACAGGAGATTTAGATAGTTGAACTTAGTTAAATGGCTTTATTTTATATTGTGAAGCACCTAGAATAATTGATTTGGAGCAAGTAGCTAGATAAAAGTGCTTGATATCTAGTTGTTTTAATAATGTCACAAATTTGAAAAGAGTTATTAGTCAGTTTACATGTGGACTGCTAACTAACATAAAGACATGTTTTGCCGATAGAAACTTGACTTATTGAGATTAACAAATTTCAGCCCTAATAGGAGACTGAGATTAAAAGAAACAAACAAACAAACAAACAACCGAAAAAACCTTTGGATATATATTTGACCAAGAATCTACAATGGATTAGAAGCAAATATTCTATTCCATCAGAATCTATATGAAAATAGCATGTATGCAAGCTAAAATAAATAATATACAGAAAAGAATGAAAAAAAATCTTGCTAAACATATTTTTTTATAGGATTATTGAGGGAAAAGGAAAACCACCAAAGGCAAATACTATTTTTAAGGCACTTAATTCAGATAAGGGAAGTAGGGAGAGGTTCTAAAATATCAAGTATTATTTTCATTATAAGCAGCATATTCTAGGAGACTAAAGGTAAAAAAGAAATTCTATTCTATCTTATCAAATCTTCCTGAAAGAAATTCCAGCAGCAGCCTATAATATAAATGGAGTGTGGAAATCAACTCATAAATTGTAGGCTTGCGAAAGAATAACATTGCGTAGAAAATGAAAGCTGATCAAGACTGGAAACATTTCACCTGCTTTCACTTAAATCTTCTTCCCCCCTGGCCCTGCTCCCGCCCTGCCCCCACTGGTTTAGGAAACAGAATACAGTATAATGGGGTGGAGGGAATATGGGAATATGAACACTAAATACTTTGAAATGGCCACATTGACATGCTCAATGTAATTTTCTGTGATTAAAAAGAAACTAGACATTTGGATAATCCGCCAGTTAAAATATGGTTTAAGAAACTCAAAACAATTACTTTCTTTGTTTTCCGTAGAGGAGGGAGGAGGGGGACAGTGTCTCGCTCTTTCGCCCAGGCTGGAGTGTAGGGGCATGATCATGACTCACTGCAACCTCCGCCTCTCAGGTTCAAAAGATTCTCCTGCCTCAGCCTCCTGAGTAGCTGGGACTACAGGCATGTTCCAGCATGCCCGGCTAATTTTTTGTATTTTTAGTAGAGACGGGGTTTCAACGTGTTAGCCAGGCTTGTCTCGATCTCCTGACCTCGTGATCTGCCTGCCTCGGCCTCCCAAAGTGCTGGGATTACAGGCATAAGCCACCGTGCCCTGCCCCAAACAATTATTTTCCTTTGTAGTTTTGTCCTCCTATTATGTAAGATTCACTTACATTAATTCACTTACATTAATTGACAGATGCTTTGAAAAACTATGATGAAATTTAAAAATAATATTACTAAATTAGTGCTCTCCTTTCAATGAAATACACGCCCACCTCATCTCAGAGAGGTAAGCATTTTTTGCAGTACTGAAGACCTGAAAAAGCAGATACTTGTTACTTTCATGTCTTACCCAATCTGCATCAAAATGTTCCATGATCATACACTTTTGCAAGGCATCCAGGCTAAATCCTTCATGTAAATTTCAAACTTTCTTATAAACATCCCCTGACAAGTCAGTTGATTCTGACAAGTCAGTTGATTCTGACAAGTCAATGCAATTGACGAATGGAGTCGCATTGCATTATATTTAAGTTCTAAATAGGCATTAATTAAATATATCTAGAGTTTCCTAAAAGGAACAATTAACTATTGCTATGATTATTTTAAATTATTGTTGTTAGAAGTTTGGTATAATATTGAAATGCTTAAAACCTGAGTAATTTTGATATATCAATCCTGTAGTCACTAATCTACTGGATTAATGCCTTGTTGATATGTAAATTACTAACTTTATGAGGTTTTCAAAGTGATTATTATGCCAACATTTCAACTGCAGCAGTAAGTACCACCAATGAATATACTCTGTATGCTGGCTAAAGCTGTATGCATTATCTCATGTAATCTTCCCACCAATCTTAAGGGTTATAAGAATTCTCAGTTTCAAAATGATCATTATACTTCCCATTTTACAGATAAAAAACATGATAGAGCCAATATTTGAACCTAAACATTCAAGAACCCCTGCTTTTTACCTATATTGTGGGCTACAGGTGATTCTTCTTAAATATGATGGGCTGTACTTTCTGTATTATCTATAAACAGTGACTGGTCATGGTCACCTATTTGTGATAAAGCTAATCTGAACTAGGTGTTTTAGTCTGAGATTACTGGAATCTCAGACTGAATATGTCCTGGAAACCAAAGCAGGCAAGAGGATTAATTCCAATCATGCTTTTGTTTAAATTTTGAAAATATTAAATCTAAACAAGATACACTATGATTTTGAGTTAAATAACCTCAATTACAAGCATTCAGGATAACAAGTGATCTATCAATGTGGTTTTAACCTTTTCTCTACCTCTACATATCAGCCAATGACCTACCACAGTTAGTATCAGTGGCCAACATTGTAATCGAGATTCTGAAGGCGAAGAGAGAGAAATGCTCTCTCTTCCTTCAAGGAGCCTATCAAAAGAGCTTTAGGCACACATCAAAGCTCCCCGTGTGACTTTAGAGACTCTTTAAATCAGTGCTCTCCTTTCAGTGAAATACACACTGGGAAGCATGTTCTCTCATCCCCAAGGTTTGAGAACTTTTGATACATAGAAATATAATAAATAATAATACTTATTGAGTGATTTCTAAGCCAGGCACTGTTCTAAGGACACATTCAATCTTACAATTTATGAACTGTATTAGTATTCCCATTTTATGCATAAAGAAAGTGAGGCTCAGATAATTTAAGGAACTTACCCACCATCACACATCTAAAAATGGTAGAGCCTGACTCTGAACTCAGAAAATCTGATTCTAAAGATGGAACACTTAACCACTGTACTATATTACCCGTAACTAGTCCACTGGAATAACTACATAATTATAAGAAAATCATCAAAGCAAATGTGAAAACTGTTCAAACTGATAATGCAGTTGCTCTGCCAAGGTCTCAAGAAGGAAAATTTCTTTCACAAATATAGGAACAATCTAAGATGAACCTTGGTTTATGAAACTATACTTTAGATCTTAGGCATTCTCTCCCTCTCTCTAATGTTTTCATAATTTTACTTTGCTCTAAGTAACCATACTAACTAGTCTTGATTGTGCCCAAGTGTCATATTGCCACTGTTGTAGAAATCAATTTACTCTAGCACATGCTTCACTTTCTTTTTGGAATTTAATTTTTTTATTCATTAAAATGATATATTAAGATGATGTATTTATTTTAAAAACATGTAAAGTCAGTAACATATGCACGAAGAAATTATGACTAAATTCAGTGACACAGATGAATCTCATAAATATAATATTTCACAAAAGAAGCCAGACGCATAGAATACACACTGTACGGCTAAATTTACATAAAGTGAAAAACCAGGCAATCTGAACTATGGTGTTAGAATTCAGGACAGGGGCTACCCTTGGAATGAGGTACAAGGTAGCTTCTGGGGCTCTGTTGCCATCTTGTTTCTTGATCTGGTTAATGGCTACACAAATGTTTCATTTTTGGAAATTCACTGAGCTTTAAAATTATGTTTTGTGTACTTTTACACTATGTATACTTGAATACAAGGGCTTACATTAAAAGGCAATACTTCATCCAAAATTCACATTTTGTTAACTTTAGTACTACCTTCTCTCTCCCGAAAGGATGTAATTAATTTGTTTCGTAAATAAATCTAACAATATCTCTACATAAGATGGTAAAGTTACTATTTTCTCATACAGGAAATGTTTTATGAGATATTTTAAAAGTCAGATTTATTGAGGTATAATTTATATACAGTAAAATGTACAGTTCTACAATTTTTGATAAGCACATGCTTTTGTACAACCATCACCATGATCAAGATAGAAGCATAGTTCCATTATCTCCTCAAATTCTCTCCTTCCCTTTTCCAGTCAACCTATACCCCAGTCTCCAGCTCTTGGCAACATTTCTGTCCTGATAGTTTCACCTTTTCCAGAATGCCATGTGAATGGAATCATACAGTATGTATTTTTTTTAAGTCTGGTTTATTTCACTTAGTACAATCTATTTGAGATCCATCCATGTTGTTGGGTGTATCAGCAGTTTGTTCCTTTTTATTCTATTGCTCAGTAGTGATACAATATATAGATATGCCACAACTGAAGAACATTTGAGTGGTTTGCAGTTTTCGGTGGTTATGAAAAAGCCACTACAAACATTAGTATATAGGTTTTTGTGTGGAAATGAGTCTTGTGTTTTGTTTTTAAATTCCAAGTTATACTTTTACCTGCACAAAATATTTTCTGTATTATCTTTATGTTAATTCTTATAATTAGGAATATGCCAACCAGTTAAAAATAATATAAAATCAGAAATTGAATTAAATTAAATTAAATAATAAATACAAGCATAGATCAACTTTTGCACATTCCTTCTTTATAAATATTTTTGTAATCATCTATTGAATTAAGAGCAAAAATATTCTATTAAAGTTATATATTAATAACACAAAATGTTGTTTGGACTACACAAATTAAAAATCAAGGCCGGGCACAGTGGCTCATGCCTGTAATCCCAGTACTTTGGGAGGCCGAGGTGGGCAGATTGTCTGAGGTCAGGAGTTCGAGAACAGCCTGGCCAACATGGTGAAAACCCATCTCTACTAAAAATACAAAAATTAGCCAGGCATGGTGATGGGCATCTGTAATCCCAGTTACTCAGGAGGCTGAGGCAGGAGAATCACTTGAACCCGGGAGGCAGAGGTTGCAGTGAGTCAAGATCATGCCATTACACTCCAGCCTGGGAAACAGAGTGAGACTCAGTCTCCAAAAAAAAAAAAAAAAATCGATGGTGTTACTAACTGGGACTCTTATATCACAATGAATGAAGGACAAAGATAAGGAAGTTGGAAAGTTGGCTTGAGAAGGAAAGTGTTTTATGCCTCTTTCAAAACTTTCTAATTAGATATATTATGAGTTATAATATATTAAAAATTTAACCCAACTGGTTAGTACATTTTGTTCACTATAACTAGGAAAGGATTTGAGCGACAAAATGGAAACATGGTAGATGTTACCTAGCATGTTGTGGTAAAGTGGAATGGCCCGTCCATGGGTAGTAAATGCAGTCATGACTAGTGGGACCATTACACCTGCAGGCAATTACAGAACAGAAAACATCATTCTCCATCCACAGTGACATGCACACACATGCACCAGTGCTCACACACGGAGCCTTGGAGGAAGAACATGGGAAGCAAGCACACCAAGTACCTATCCATCAGGCCGATGCAGTCTTCAATACTTGAGCCTATGCACCTGCAGAAAATGCAAATTTAAAAAAATACAAGGGGAGAAAAATTAGTCATTTAAAAAATCAGTAAAACAAATATTGATTATCTTGAATTCTTATAACTATTAGACTATTTTGGAACACAATGAATTTCAAGCCAGCAAGAAGATTTTTGCTTGATGAACACACATAAATGAATTGCCGTTATCAACCAAGTGGAATGCAAAGAAATGCCCACAGTAAAAGGAAATATTACATTGGTTCTGTGAATAACTTCCAAACACACAGCTCACTTCTAATACTTTAATATCACTTCTAATATGCATCATACATGATTACATGTCTCAACAAATAAGTTGATATTTCAGTGACTATAATTGTTTTCATGTGTATGGTTTCTTATGAAAGGCCTTAAGTTTAAATAAAAAAAACAATAAGAAAACCATGAGCAATTCAATATAATATAATAACCTGATGCTCAATGCTCATTAAAGATTGATTTTGGCAGAAAATAAGTCAACATGCTTTAATGCTATTCTCATGGATACTTTACATAATCAGATTATTCTGGTTCTTGATTGTGTCTGTCTTTAAAAGATACTTATCTTTAAACATGAATTTATTTAAAAAGAAAATTAACTGTTTTCACCATACTGCAGTTTATCTTGACACTCTCTTTTAAAGTAGCAATGCCATAATAGGCAAACAAAAACAGGTTTTTAAACTACCATAATAATGAACACAAACAATAATAGATAAAGAAATACTCTGTAAGGAAATGAATTACCTTTGAGATCCAGGTAAGTAAAGAATACACTGAGACTAACATTTAAATGGAATTACATAAGTACACAGAATTTTAATGTACAGTCCCTAGAACTTCATTTTGAACTAACATAGAAGTATTATTTCTTTCATCTTCCAATATACCTGAATTCTTTTTCCTTTCCTTTTCTCCCCTCAAAGACATACAGCTCCAGAACATTATCAATATCCTTTTTATGGTTATGATTTATAGAAGTGCCTTATTTCATTGGTAATAAAGACTACATGTATTTCCAAACTCTTAATTTTCAAATTTGAAAAAGAAGCTAAAGATAGGATCATCATATAATGATGTAAGAAGATGCCTATGTATAAGGCCACTCTATCTATTATATATTTAAATAACTCTAAACATTGGTGAACTAATATAACATACCTATAATAACAATTAAGTCACTTATCTCATCTCTTTGCCTCATAAACATTTGTTATAACATTCCTGCTAGCTGAAAAATTGGTTCGTTTTTGTTTTTGTTTGGAGTAGCACAAATTTTAACCTATAGAAATAGAATACACCTGTATAAAAAGTCTTTTAAAATGCAACTAAAAAGGAAAAATCTAGAGTATATAGAATTAAATTGGTATTATAGTCAAAATCATTTCTAAAAATGGAAAATTAACTACTAAAAAAGCTTCCAATTTGTCTTATATAGTTTTCTTTTCATTATATTCTAAAGAACTTGTTCTTTTATACGTTCCTGCTCTATCTTCTTGAAAATTATTTTTATACCATATTACCATTTTGTAAAATTAAAAGTCTACTTATTAGTTCCAAGTGAGAATCTAAAAAGCTATGGCTAGTTTCCAATCCATCTTTATAATAACCCTTGAAAGATTAAAAACAAATCCAAAACCAAAATTTAACTTGAGGGAAAAGTGTGAATATGAAAGATTCTCATTCATTAAAAAAGCCCTATGTTACATGTCTACTAAGTGTTCCTAGCATTCTAGGAGCTAGAGGGAGAAAAAAAGATGAATTCGATATTTTTCTATTCTCAATTATCTCCGAATTTAATGAAGGTTAATGAAGGAGACAGATGCATAAACAGCTGTGTATTGAATCATGTGATAAATGTAATAAGAAACATGAAAAAGCGGTTCAGGGTAGTGTGGAGGGGGGACACCTAGAGCCGCCCTAGAAGGGCATGGTAACCCTCTTGGGGGAGGTAGGAAGCTGAAATTTAGTGTTGTGAGCTGGGGTTGGGGTGGCGGTGGTTTCTGCAGGAGCAAAAGCACAGACCTGAAGAAATGTATCGTATATGCAAAATAACTACAAATAATTCTTAGTAGTTGGAGAGCAAAATATGAGGCAATAGAAAGGGGGAAAAAAGAAGTTAGAACATTAGGTGGGAGCCAGATTTTGAGAAATATTTGCTTAGTAACAATCAATAGAAAATCACTGTAGGACTTTAAAGAAGTAGTGAAGTTGCTAGATTAGTATTTTCAATAAATCTCCTTGCCCTGTGGACACGAGTCAGCTGGCAGCCAGGCCGACTTGTTTGGCACAAAGACTATTTGAGTCCATGTAAGAGATGATGGACTAAACTAGGGAAATGGTAACTGTGATAGAGGCAGAAGAACAGATTCAAGAAATACCTCAAAAGATAGAGGGAATAAAAAAGAGCAGTTGATTCCTGATTTGATGAAAGTGAAAGGATCAAAGGAATTAAAGAAGACTTACATTTCTAGCTTCGCTAATAGTGGTACCATCATTGAGAGAATCCAAGAAGACGAATATGTTTCTTCCTGTATGTGTTAGGGGATGAGGAGTTGATCATTTCAGTTTTGTGTATCTAGGGTTTAGTATGGCTGTCCTACATCTAGATAGAAATGTTTATCAGCAGTTGGAAAGATGAGTGGCTAAGGGGGAAAGAAGGCATGAGTAGAATGATCAATCTTGAAATAGCATGTAGGAGAAAGTGGAAACCATGTAAGTGAATAGATGGCTAAAGAAAATATAAAAAGTGAGAAAAGCAGAGGCTGAAGATGGAAACCCAAGGAACCCCAACAGTGTGTGACATAAGATGAGTTCTTTGTGCCAGAAGCATGGGAAAATATAATGGAGTAAAACCAATTAACTGTAGTCTCATGGAAGTCAAATCAGAAAAGAACTTCTAACCTTTGTTAGTACATAATGACTTATAAGTTCTTTGATGTACTCACTTAACCAAAATAGTTTCGATATTTTGATAAAATCTTTAAATTTTGAAATAAAAATGAAGGAAATTTTTAAAATTTTCCATTAAAAGATTATATAAAATAACCATTTCTTTCCAAGTCTAAAATGCAGGGGGTGATCATCAGTGTGAAATGCAGAGAAGTCTGGTAAAATAACTCTTAAGATAATTTTACTTGTCATTGTCATGGTCACTAGAATTTAGGTTTTTGTTGAGAAGCAAATTGGAGATAGAAAAATAGAGTCGGGGGAAATAGGGCGGAGGGACTGAGGGAGCAGGATGTGGAGTCAAGAAACGTTGCTGAGGTGATTGTGTAGGATATTTGAGATTCAAACCTATTTTTAAACTGAGAATGAAAGAAAAAAATGAAACACAAAGAAAAATAAGAATGTGACTGAAATGGCACCACCCTTTCTAAATACAAGCCACTGAAAACTAAAATATAGATATTATTTTTCAACCCTTTGTATTTTCTGTAAGCAACTAATTAGTACATGCAATCTGCATCCATTCAGCAAGATCATAGAACAAAAGAAACACTAAACTTTTGAAGAGCCAAAATCACAAATAAATAACTGAATCAAAATCTAGAATAATAGAATTATAAAAAAATACTGTTTCAAAGTAGAATACTTACAGAAAGATCAGAAAAATAAAACACAGCATGTCTAATTAACAAATTTCGAAACCATATCTAAAGTTCTGAATATTAAACTGTTTAACCTTTGTTAGTACATACTGACTTATAAGTTCCTTGATGTACTCATTTAACCAACATAGTTTCAATATTTTGATAAAATTTTTAAATTTTGAAATAAAAATGAAGGAAATTTTTAAAATTTTCCATTAAAAGATTATATAAAATAACCATTTCATTCCAAGTCTAAAATGCAGGTTTGGTTTGATGCAAAACCAAAGTTAAACTGACGTTAAATGAGCACATACTCAAATGATATTAGTGAGGAAACAATTATTCTTGCACTCACCACAATTTAATTACATTAGTTTAGTTTACAAATCTTTAAAAAATATTCTATCTTTCTAATTTCAAATCTGAACATCATTCGTAAGGTTTAAATTCTTGCTCATCATTTCAAAATACTGTGGAGAAAGGTCTGGTCTCTAACAGAGGATGTAAATTAAAGAATATATATTTACTGGACTGTGAGTTCACAGAGGTCAAAAGCTGCATCTTGTTCATTTCTGCATTTTCCTATCACTGTGTGTGATGCAGAGCAGATACCCAATATAACAAAGTTGAAGAGTGAATAAACTAAGAAAAGGCTGTTAAAATAAAAATTCTCTAGTCAAGGTAAGAAGAGACAATCTTGTTTCCATGGATATTAGTGAGAATCTACTTATAAGGGCTAAATAGATGACCTATTTTAAAAGTGTCTAGAGAACTTGTTAGAGCCATTATATTTAATGTACTTTTAGAGTGGTGAAAGTGCTTTTAAAATTTGACACAGATAACTTATTTTCAGAAAAATCATTAAACAGTATTCAAAGTAAGAACTTTACTTCTAAAAAATGTGATTTGAAAGAATATTTTCATTAACCTGGTTCTTGAATTATCCGACATCATATAGGCATATAAAAGAAAAGCTGTTTTCCAAAGTGGAACTGGCCTGGTGAGCTCACACTTAACTAATAGGTCGATTATTACCTGTGTTTAGGAATAAAAATAGTCACTTGCTCTATCATCCTCATTGCCCCTGTGGTTTTCCTAGGAAAATATCTTATCTCTATATGCTCAATTTGGAAAGAAGGGACTGACTGCACAGAACACCTTATTGCTTCAGTAAAAGATCTCAAAGCACACTGTTCTACTGAAATAGAGTATACATGAAGATTTAGGAATTTAAGAATCACATCCTTCTGGAATTCCTGGCACTAGAATACTCTAGGACTAGAACCACAGCATTTTTATGAAGTGAGTGAATCTGGATAATATAGAAGGTATTTTAAAAACAGGATGGCAGAAAGCTAAATGAAAACAGGAACAAAAATCCTTTAGGATTAAGTCAGTCATTAGAGAACGCATTTACCTTGGAAGACGCCAGGGAGTACAATATTCAAATTCTGTCTCAACTTAATCCTGCAGCTGAAAATTGCTAAAGGCATCTTTTTTTCTGTTCACTTGGAGTTCCCAAATGCTCTGGTGAGATTTCTTCCCCATTACACTTTCATCCTTCCTTTTGACTGAGATGGAGATTTTGTTGCTACCATAAACGAATCTCTTTTCATTGCCTCATATTTCTACTTCCTCCTACTATATATGTTTATTATTATTATATAATAATGATTTAAAAGGGCAGAGTGAAAGACACACCAGCCATGCATCCAGACTATGGCTCTGTGATCTCACTTTCATTTCCCTAATGGCCTCGTTGTAATTAGATTTGCAAAAACAGCAAAAGGTCTCATTTTGAATGGCAACAGCTGTTGACATCAACATTATATTGAATAATTTACTGGTTTAATTTTAGCTGCAAAACTATAAAATTCTCTTGTGGATTATTTTAGCAGGCAAGTTTTCTCTTTCTGTTGCTGACTCTTTCTTCTGCTCCAGCAGAACCAGTTGTTTTTTTGTGAAATACTCTTAACTCAAGTGTGCCAAAAACTCACAAGGGGAGCAGTTTATTACCTCTAGTTTCCTTTGAAGCAAAGTGTCTATGTGACTATTTCAGCACCCTAAACGTATACGTGCTTATGTGTGAATCAATGAGTTGGCAATTACCACTTCGAAGCTGAATTTGAATTTGAATGGCAGAATATTACTTTACCTTTTGAGGATCTGCCACTTCACAGAGTGAGTTCAGCTTATTTCTTGACCTGCAGGAAATTGTAGCAACATCTGCAAATTGATGTTTTCTTGGCAGGAAATGATGTCGCGTGCTTAACTTCTTCAGTATCCCCTAACAGCTATCCCTTAATCTGGCAGAACATCTCTTTATGGAATCTCACACTTTCCTGCCAGATATAAAGCACCCAAGCTGATTCTCAACTACAAATGTGTGTGTATATGTGTGTGTGTGTCTGTGTGTGTGTGTTTATATGTGTATGTGCACCCGCCTATGGGCATTCACAATGGAGAAAAGGCTTTATGGTCAGTAGGAGGATGGCAAATGTAACACTGCTTTCAATTACAAATTATTCACCTTCTGGAGGAATGAAAAGGAAAAATCCTTACTAAAATAGATTTGTTATCTCTTAAGAAATAGTTGTTGGAATTTGTTAAATGAATGACATTATTTCTTTTACAGTTCAGTGCTTTTCTTCTTTCTGTAATGTGTCTTTGTTATTCAACTGTTATCAATATCAAAGGTAATCTAATTATTATTCATTGCACAATGTATTCTTTTGAAAAACAGGAAAAAAATTTTACCGAGCTTCAGATTGCCCTATATCAGTCGAAGAAATTCAAGGCTAAAGGATTACCTGTAACAAGGTTACTTTCACAAAATGTACTCGTTATTTTTTAAATACATATATCACTAGGTTCCCTTTTTCCCTGCCATTGTTACCTTTGTTCATATTTTTTTGAAGGAGTAATTTAAGGTAGTATTTATCAAAGAGAAATATCCTCACCTTAAGCTTATTGTGACAACAAAGAAACAGAAATAGAAACTTTCTGTTAAAGAGTTGATAAACACAAACCTCAAAAGCATGATGATTGTCATATCTTTTGTGAGATCTTGAATCTCCAATGTAATCTGCAAGAATTTCTAAACTGCATCCAAAGTATACCCGACACTAGTTTCATGAAGGTGTTAATAGAATGGTTACAGGTAAAAGCTAAGCAGAAATATTTAAGAGTATACAAAGTTGACTCCTTAAATCATTCTCTTAGTATTTCTCTTAAAATCAGCATTTCAAATATAAGGATTAGTAGAGTTCTATGAGAATGGTTTACATTTCAGAGATGGTACCAGGGATAAAAGTACATGTGGATAACACATACCAGGTGAGCCCTTGGCCAGCCAGGATGCTTACCCTTGGGTGCAGTTTGGATGGCATGGATGGCACTCCCGATCTGGATCAGCATACTTGAAAATGAAACTGTTTGCCCCCTGTAAGCCATCTGGACATTTTTCCACACAGTTTGGGCCATCTTTAAAATGAGAGCACTTTGTACAGTTGTCAGGACCCTGAAATGTGAAAAAGAAAAAAAAAAAAGAAGAAAAGTGGTGTCATTTCCTCTGGAATGTGTTCATGTGGTTTAGTTACTGAGACTTCAGTAGGTGGCAAATCTTCCTCTAAGAGAATTGGAGAACATTTTCAGCAGTACAAATGTGGATGTAATTTTTGTAGTACAAACAGTGCAAAGAAGATCCATCAAGTTCAGTTTTGATATCCTGTATGTGTGAAAACACCATAATAATATATTTGTTCTTGAAATATTTTCCTTTTCGACATAAGCAGTTCCTGGGCCAACTGATTTCCATGTCATGACTCTAATGTGACTGAATTCGATCAGCAAAATTGTCCAATGACTTTCTCAAAAGGATGTTAGTATATTCTTCTTGTGATTTATTTCTGGCAATATTATAGTGCAGCAATTTTTAGTAAAACACAATTTCCCTAGAGGTATTTCATCACCATCACTGGGAATATGTGAATACTCTTACTAAATAGTTAATGAGAAAAAGGATATGATAGGAATTAACTAAAACTGAATTTTATATAAGAGTAGGATGTAAGCTTTCCTTTGGTTGTACAATGACTTTATTTATAAAATGAATTTTAAAATTTGTTATGATAACATTATCAGGAATTAGGTAGTTTAGGTGAATAAAAATAATTTCTAGATTTTTCTTTATTTTATATCCACTGTGAAAACACTAAAAGTCATATTATGTCTATTTATAGGGATTTTAGTAAATCACAGAACAATACTGAAAGGCATATAAATGCACATTTTGATGAGCAAAATAGTCCGTAATAATAAAGCAAATACATACAAACAAAGGCTCCATGGAGAAACTTATCAAAGGATGAAGATAATATAAATATGAGTATAATAAATGCAAATAGAACAAACTCACTCTATATTTATGTTCATAATATACATTAATTTTCTAATATGTAGAATATTAATAAGTGATATGAAAATATATCTAAAAGTCATGACAATATTAAGATGTTAAAACTAAAACATATATGAATTTTATAGAATACAAACTGATTTGGATCTGGTATAGTGGGTAGTAAGCATACTAGAAATGGGTATATCATCACAGCAAAGAAAATTTAGAACACTTTGGTAATGCTATCTTTCTTAAAAGACATCCCTGATGCTTTCATACATTCAGCTGTTGTGAACAACAGTTACTTGAAATGTACTTTACATCTCCTTTTTGGACACCATATTGTCTTAAAATTCCTCTCCTCTTTGACCACTCCCCTTTGGAACTTCTTCCGCTCACCCATTTCTCCCTAAAATCTGGCTATGTCCATAGGGTTCAACAATCATTACAGTTCACATTGAAGACAAATAAATAAGTATATTTATTGTATATTTAAGTAAATTTAAGTATATTTATATATTGTATATTTAAGTATATTTATATATTTGTATTTAAGTATATTTATATGTAAGTATACAGAGAGACAATTCCATCACATTTGTAGTTATAAACAATGAGAATTTGGCAGTCAGGAGTTAACACTAAGTTATAAAGAACTGGATATTAGGTAGGGACTGTAAAGATAATGGGAGTCCCTTATATCCTAAACCAGGAGTGTCCAATGTTTTGGCTTCCCTGGGCCACATTGGAAGAAGAATTGTCTTGGGCCACACATAAAATACCTGAACACTAATGACAGCTGATGAGCCAAAAAAAAAAAAAAATGCAAAAAACTCATAATGTTTTAAGAAAGTTTATGAATTTGTGGTGAGCCACACTCAAAGCTGTCCTGGGCTGCATGTGGCCAATGGGCTGCAGGTTGGGCAAGTTTGTCCTACACAAATGTTAATCCAAGAACAGCCAGATAATACAAATTCATTACTTAAGGCATCAGAAAATCGAGATATATGATATTTTAAAATTTAAAAATGGAGGCGTGTGAATGAAGAATAGAAGTGTAAAGAAGAAAAAGTAATCAGGAAGAGCTTTCAGGAAATCCTGAGACTGGTGGGGCTCAATCAAGCACTTGTCTATTTCACTATTTTGATGTGAGGCTCAGAGCTTTAAAAAAAAAAAAAAGCCTATAAAACCTAATCCTGATTCTACCTGAGGAGTTTGCTAATGGTAACTTCTTATTTCTTCCCAAAAAAGAATACTTCAGATGCTTCCAATTTTAACACCTGCTTATGGGTACTTAGGCACGTAATATTGTCTATTACATAGAATCATTTACTGTGCAAGTATGCTCAGTACCATGACTTATTGTACAAGACAAGAGACATGCTGATGTCTTCTAGCAGCACACAGAATAAAACTTACAATAAGTAAATTACGCAGAATCTGAATTAAGAATTAGGAATTATTCTTCTAAGTAATGTAAATGTATTTTTCTTATACTATAAAGTCATGTCCGGGTGAAGTCAAAGGATATAAAGTTATGAGAGTAAAATTAAGTTCATATTTAATCTTTAAGTATACTGTAATATGATAAATAACTTTTTGTTATTTGTTTTTTAAGTATCTCTTAACTATAATAATGTGACACTTAATGACGCCTTCTTTTATTTCCAATCTATCCCTTTCAAGAATATCCTAGATTTCTTTCATTTTTAAGTAGGATTTTATTATCTCATTTTACTTATAGCTATCATAGTCCCTGAAATGATTTTATTTCTATTGCACTGAAGACATTGTTTCCTGGGGGACAAAAGTGAACTGAAATGTATCAGAAATTTGGAGTTAGAACTTCTATAGTTGAGTCACAGATTCATATCCTACTGACATATTCTGAGTAATGCATCATTAGGTGGTTTCCTCATTGCGCGGATATTACATAGTGTACCTACACAAACCTATATGGTATAGCCTACTTCATACCTAGGCCATATGGTATAGCCTTTTGCTCCTGGACTACAAACTGCACAGCATGTTACTGTACTGAATATTGTAGGTGATAGTAATAAAATAATAAGCATGTATGTATCTAAACATATCTAAATGTAGAAAGGGTACAGTAAAGGCATGATATTATAATTTTATGGGAACACCATTGCATATGTGGTCCATCACTAACTGAAATGTCTTTATGAAGTGCATGACTGTATTTGATTTTATTATCATGATAGAAAACCTAATGTCCCAGGCTGACAACTAAAAACGTCCAGGCAAATCTCAGAAAAAGAAACGTACTGATTCCCCATCTCATTTCCATAAAAAAGAGACTTAAAGAAATATACCTGTGTCTAACATTTACTCTTCTTTCACTATATTCCCCAAAGGCTTTAAGAACCGAGGTGCAATAAATGAATTGATCAATGCAGTAATAGAAAATGATGGTCAAGGCAATATTCTTCCTTATCCCTAATTCTAAGCTACCTCTGGAGTCAATAATCTAGACAGACAACTAAAGGATAGGCTGAATCCTTATAGAAGCATCATATATATATATATATATATATATATAGAGAGAGAGAGAGAGAGAGAGAGAGAGAGAGTCATCATTGATGTTTTTCTCTGGTAGCTACTGTAAAAGACAAAGTTATGATTCACCAGTAACCAATTATATTCTATTCCAGTCACATGAGAAGATTGTAATTCTCCTCCCACCAGAGACAAGCTATGACTTAATTTGGACAATGAAATACAACTAGAGGTGATTATGAGACAACTAGTGCCTAAGTCTCCAACATTCTCTGGTGCCATGACTCACAGACCTCATGCAGAAGTGGAAGTGCCGTAAATTAAAAGCATCCCCGAATGCTAGACCATAACAGGCAGGGGAGCTGCCTTAGAACATTTCCCAGATTTCCAGTGTACTTTACAAGATGGCTGGGCGTGGTGGTCACATCTTTAACCCCAGAACTTTGGGAGGCCTAGGTGGGCAGATAACTTGAGGCCAGCAGTTCAAGACCAACCTGGGCAACATGGTGAAACCCTGTCTCTACAAAAAATACAAAAATTAGTCAGGCATGGTGGCATATGTCCGTAAACCCAGCTACTCAGGAGGCTGAGGCACGGGACTCATTTGTGACCAGGAAGCAGAGGTTGCAGTGAGCTGAGATCATGCCACTGCACTACAATTTGGGTGATAGAGTGAGACTCTGTTTTAAGAAAAAAAAAAAAAAAGAAAAGAAAGAAAAGAAAACAAACAAAAACCAAACATCTATATACTTTACATGAAATAAAAGAACCTAAACTTATTTATGTTAGCTACTGCAATATGGAGGTTGTTACAGCAGCACAACCTTTATTAACCTAACTTGAACAGCTTTTTCACTTTTATAGGAGTGTATTTCAAAATCAGTTCCTTTCCTATTTTTTCTCTTCTTTTGCTGCCTCTCTAGCCTAAGTTCTGGTCTCCTGAAACTGTCTGATTTCCCAGGTTTGTCTTTCTTCTCATATTTCCTCCTATATCCTTCTGGATAGGACTGCACAAAAGTAATGAAAGTAAAGCAGAATGAATACAATTATAAAAAATTAAATAAAATATAGAAGACTAAGTGTGGACAGACAAGGACATAAAAACAAAGGCCTTCTTTTATTTCCAATCTATCCCTTTCAAGAATATCCTAGATTTCTTTCATTTTAAAGTAGGATTTTATTATCTCATTTTACTTATAGCTATCATAGTCCCTGAAATCATTTTATTTCTATTGCACTGAAGACGTTGTTTCCTGGGGGACAAAAGTGAACTGAAATGTATGAGAAATGTGGAGTCAGAACTTCTATAGTTGAGTCACAGATTCATATCTGTGACCTACTGACGTGCTGACTTTTGGAGTAACTTTCTAATCATTATAGGTTAAATTTCTTTATGTTTTAAAGGGAGAAAGTGATAGCATGCTTCAGATGTAACGGTGTTTGGTAAACATAAGTATATATCAGTTTTTGTCATTGGGGAAATATTCATAGATCAAAAAATGTGATTTCAACAGAATATATCATAAGAGCAGGAGGGGGATTTCCAAATGGCTTTGATGACTTCTTCAATTTCATCAAAGTGCCAGTCTAATGGAGAAGCTTCCAGAACCTCTTGGATATCTTAAATGATACATGACTGTTATCTGGCACACAAAACCATCTCTGACTCTAGTTGTGGTAATTAACATGTGAGCCCAGACACAGACAAAAACCTAATATGAATTGTAGGGGTTGAAAGAAACCAAACCATAGCCGGAGCAATGTTTGGGCCACTGGTTGAGCTCAGCCACACCAGGTTTTCAGACACCATTACTGAAAGACATTGTGTTCTTACCTGCTTAGCATTCAAAGATTACTGATTCTTTAACTATCAAATAATTTAAAAAATCAACTTTTAGAGTTTTTAAAATGTATATTTTTATAAACCATCTCAAGTTTTTTGAGGGACAGTGAATAAACAAACTGCCAAAACCCACAAATTAGGAGAAAATAATGAATGAGTTATTCAGTAGTATAATTTTATGCAACAGGAGGCATCATGAAGAAGAGAAAAAGCATGGAACTGATTAGCACACTGAGACTGGATGGTAAAATTGTGATTCCAAAGGTCTCAATACTACAGAACAATCCATTTAACTACATTGAGCAATTCATTTAACATCTCTGAGATTATTTCCTCATTGGAAAAATGGGAGTAATACCTACAAGACAATAAAATAAAATGTAGGTGAAATACCTAGCACAGAACTAGGTCACAAAAGGCCCTCAGCAATGTGTGTTAAATCATGAATATAAATATGATCCAAGATGATCAGATTAATTCTGACCTGATTCAGAGGTAAAGTGGTCATTGAACTTTTTTCACACCTGAAAACTAACATAGGCATACTGAAGGGACAGTTACTGAATTCTTTCTTTAGTGAAGGTTAGTCTTTGCTACAGATGTTAAGCAAACATCAAGTTTTCATGCAGGGGATTTTTTTCATGAAATTAGAAAAAAAAATGGTATCTCATTATGCTACATCTAAGCAGATTAGTTTTTTGTCTATAGGATTAGGTGAACTAAAAGTATTAGTTCATAAATAGATTTGATTTTTCTGAAAACTCACAATTGCAAGAAAGGCCAAAATATTATTACTTGAATGTATTTTCATTATACAGTATACAATAGACAAATAAAGGACAATGTGAAAAAATTAAAATATGCAAATAATACAATTTAATTTTTGAGAAATAATTTTGAATATTAATGTTTGAATTTGCTAATATGTAAAAACCTATCAATATGTAAGCTCATGAAACCTGGCACAAAGTAGGTACTAAATCATATTTGCTGAATAAATGAATAAGATGTTTCTTAAAGCCTTGTTCAAACTAAAAAGGTTAACAGAAAGAAATAGGAAATTGCATATGTGAAGAAAAAAGTAATCTAGAAAATCGTAATAAGAAATTTATGGGAAATATCAGTGCAGTGGTACCTGTAGTGATTCACACACCACTACTGAAAGACATTGTGTTCTTACCTGCTTAACATTGAAAGATTACTGATTCTTTAACTATCAAGGCAAGTTTTGGCAGTTGCTCATAATTTGTTGAAAAGTGTTTCTGTAAATCTATGTCTAATATATATTATGATTGGATCTAGAGGCCTATGATGATTCCCAGCCTATTCAGAGATGGCCAAATCCTTGATTATTTTAATTATACATTTTTAAAAATTTCTGTCTCTCGGAAAGATTTTTTTAATTCCATGATTAATAGTCAAGAAGTTACCTAAATATGTTCGTTTTTAAAGACTCATATAGATATCTCAACTTGCCTTAACAGGCCATTACAGAAGTTCACTTCCCTGTGTTTCATGACATTCTTTACAGAATTCATATTTCTCACACTGTCGATTAATTGTATTTTTCATGACTGTCCATAATGGAGAAAGAAAATAGCTGCACATGCCCTTTGCATACTTATTTGGAGATCATTACATATTAAATTGCCTTTTACACTTTGGTTCTTCATGCCAAACAACACCATTTCTTTTTCTCAGAGCTCTAATTTTCCAAGCTAATCATCCTTGTGGTAGTCCTCTGAACTGGCCAACTTTTCCACATCCTCCTTTAGATGAAGTTCCAGAACAGCTAATTGGGGCCTAATGGAAGTTTGGAGGGCTCAATTATATATGTTTTTTTCTAAGCTAATTAAGTGCTGAATAAGCACTCTGGTATAAAAATTAATACTATTTAAATTTCCAACGAAACCATACAGAGCAATGTGAAGCTCTTGTCTACATCCAAATGTTGGTCTCAAATTATCCACTGAGAGATGATTCAATAACACAGATAAACTGGAAATTTGTCTAAAGAAGGATGAAAATGACAATTAGGAATGAAAAATTTATACTGATCTCATTATTAAGAAAAACTTAAATGATGGAAACCAAAGAGAGGTCTAAAATATAATTATAATTTTCTCTCTGAGGCTAACTTCAAACTATGTAAATAAGACCTCATCCATGAGAACTTTCCTAATCCTATAACCCCTCCTTGGATTCTCATAGCTCAATTCTTCCCTCTGCCATAGTATTTATTGCACTGCTTTAGATTTTAGTTTATGAGTACTTGTCTCCTTCTTTCCACTGTCTTTCACACTGCCACAATAGTTAAAGGATTAAATGCATGTAAAAATGTGTGATAGCTTTCCTCAAATACAACATGAACTTTTACATTTGTGTATATTTACATGTTTCTTCTTTCCAGATTCTTCTTCAAAGCATAGCTCAAACATCACTTCTTTATAGCCTATCTTGATGTCTTTATTTCCATCCCAAAGACAGAATTAGTTTTTCCTTCATTTGTGTTTCTATAACAATTTATAAATATTTTTATTTTGTTAGTGATTATGCTTCAATCTAATTATTCTTTTCTATACTGTGCAATAGTCCAGGGCCACTCCATATCTTATAATTCCATTTAACTATTTTATCTGGAGAATAAATATGTATGACATCGACTTTTAACTATTTTATCTCTACTACTAACTTTAAGCCTCTTGTAGGCAGATAAACATGTTTCCCCATGGCATCCTATAAGTAGCTATTGAATGGATGAATAAATGATAAAATAATAACAAACATTCATACATGATACTAAATAAACCAACACACCACAGATGTCTTCAGGCTTACCGGTCCATGGCATGTGAGGAGACCATCTTCCATCTTCTCACACTGAGGGTCACACTCCACACAGATGGAGCCGTTCTCAAACTCCCGAAATTCACTGTGAAAACATCAGCCACATGAGGAGGTATAAGCAAACAAGCTGTCAACCTAACAAATGAAGTAACATCTGTGAAAAGTCCTATTGGCAGAGTAAATTCTACAGTTTGTTTCTCTATGTGCCAGGAGCATCAGAAACATTAAGTTTTCCATTAGGAGAAAAGATAAACTGCAGCCAGATGGCTCTCCCTGCCCTCCAATGAGTTCAACGTTAGACTCATACTGGAAACCTCTCTCCTGCAAGACATATTCCAGCAGTCCCAAAAAGAAAAAAAAAGCGACAAAGTATAACTCTTCTATGTTCTGATGACGCAGTAAAACCATTTTTACCTTTTCAAATAAGGCTGTGCCTGCTTTGTCTTTATATACAATTTTACTCTCAGAGAAGCTTTACTTTCTAAACTCTGAAAGAACTATTGTATTTTTCTTGCTGCTAAGTTATGTGAATGTTCCCCATCCTTGTCCTTCAAATCCCAAGACTCTTCGATTAATTTTTGGTGAAACTTCAAAAACTACTTTGATTCCTCTTCTCCTTTTAAAATATCTGCCTTGGAGAATTAGAGAAAATATCTTTTTATGGTAGATTTCATTTTCTTATATTATTGATCTAATATCAAAGTAATTCTATATGGTACACAATAAAAGAAATAGTTTAATGGTAACATCCTTAAACTTTCTAATTGAAATCTCCCGGGATGGTGGTCATCTCTTCCTATATCCTTACATTGTTGTGGCTATTTGTATATTACATGTGATCAACTTATCAATTTTATAATATATGTCTACTGCAAAATTTTGATATCAATAATTAGATACCAGTCATCTATAATATGTTTAAACCACCCCGTTCCACTAAAATACAGGAGGATAAGGTACTGAGTACAGACAATTTAAAATGCCATTTACAAATCATTAATAAAATTTGACTATGTTTAGCTACTTCATTATTTTGTGCTTTTGTGTCCTGTGTTACCACTCCACACCAACAGCATTACAGGTATGGCAATTTTTGATTCATTAGGTGATACATTAAAAAATATTTTTACCTAAAGAGAAGTGTTCACTTTTTTCTCATTTGAATACTGTAAAGCCTTAATAAATGACAGAAGTACAACAATGAGCTATGTTTTCTGTTGGTTAAATTAAGACTACATCTATTCCAAGGCAAAATAATTAAGTTTGGTTTTCCAAATAAATAGCATAAATAGGTGGCTTAATTATGCATGGAATGCACATATATTTAGTTACATGGTTTATGCATTTTATAAAGTGAGATAGTAGTTTGTTATGGATCAAATCTTTTATACATTGTCTTAATTTTAAAATCACAATTACATAAAGACAGGTGATCTTTTGCATGCTTCACTGACATAAACCATACAAAGTACTCAACAAAGGAAACTTTCAGAATATAAAAGTCAAAATGAGTTGGTATGGGAGGGTAGTAAAATTGTAAAGATAATCAAGAGCATTGTTTGTATAACAAAATTATGACACAATTATAGCACAACTTGAGATTATCCACTGGTTTGGATAACAGTTTCTTGGGTGATTAAAAGTTTATGGTACTAAATGAAGGTTATAGTGTTCATATTACTAGAACAAAGGTCACATTTTCCTTACTCTTTTCCAAAATCCACTTCCCCACATGCAGAGTTGAGGAATAAAATGTATGTCATAAAACAATCACGGAGACAGTGTATTGCACTTTTCTTCCACAGACTTCCATTTGACAGGCTTCTGATTTTCCTACTCTCAGAAAAGATCCTCCTGGCAGTCTCTATAACTTGTTCTGCCCTTTATTGTGACTTTCTCCATAATTTCTCTTTTTCTTTCCTGTCCTCCAGTGATTCCATTGTGACTTTGCCAGAGTTATTCTTTCACTTGAATCAAATTTAACAATTTATAGTCTATTAAGTATGAGCTTTGCATATGGAGCTTTGTTTCACTTGGTTTTGCTATGATACATTTCTCACAGTTTCGTTGTATGTGTTACCTTAGCAAGTCCTGTGATCAAGAGTGAATACTCTGGGATCTAGTTTTTCCAGATTTAAAGCCCAGGACCAACACTAATATTTCTAGGCCTTAAATACTTGAACTTCCTTAAGCCTCATTTAAAAAAAAAATCCTCTGTAAAAGGAAAAAAATAAGATTTCATTGAGAAACTGCAATTATTAAATGTAAAAACACTTGCAAAGAGCTTACACTGGTTCCCTCTTTGATGTTTCTGTGTTGTTCTTAAGCTTTCACAAGAGTTTAAGCAAGTTGGGATATAAACTTGTTTTTCCTCAAAGGCTATCATAACCATCAGCCAATGTTGAAAGAGACTGGCCCATACCACAAGATGGAAAGTAGGCAATCCATCATTGGACAGGCAAGAATTGCACCAGTCTTTTACAAGACACATACGTTGATCATCTTTCAAACTAGCCCCATGTTTATGGTTTCCTGGGTTGCCACAATTACTGCAAAATACATTAAAAACTAAGTTAATTTAACAGATTTGATTTTATGATGTAAATATGAAATATGCTAAATATAAAAAAACAGTGTGGTAATCAGTGTTTCTTCAGGAAACCCATATTTTTCTTTTGGTTAGCTTTCATGGTTTTGCAGAAGTGAGACAGAAACTGGTGTTTACATCCACATGTTTATAAATTTCATATTTCTGAAAAGCTAAAAACTGTAATATTAAAGAAAAACAATTGTATTCTGGGAAAAAACAAACAAACAAACAAAAAAACAAGATGAAAAATCAGATACCTTAAGTTCTAGCATTGGCTTGAGTCCTATGTAGTGTTGTGACTTTAGCTCATACTTAATTATACCAGTTCCCTCTATTTATAAGATGCTGCTATTACACAAAATGATTTCTGTAATTAATTTCCTCTTTAGAATTACACATATGTATTCAATAAACTTTTAATGTAATATTCACTTAATGAAATTGGTCTATTGTGTTTCATTTTATTAGTCTACTGTGTTTTGTTTCATTTATCAATTGCTGAACGCAAAAGCAAGCATATTTTGATCTGAGGTATTTTATGTTCATAAAATTGGGAACAAGCATAAATATGATTCAGTGAGACAAGCAGCAAATAATCTCCTATTCATTTTCAAATTGCAAGCCAAAGTTACCTCACAAAATTAAATGCTAAAATTTTCCTGAGAAATGATTAAATTCTTACTTAATTTTTTTATACTTACGCTTCTAATATTAATCTTTTCCCCTTATATTTTATGGAGGGAATTGGTTTTGGACATCTTGCAAAGAAGAGACATGTCAATATCATTATAATCTATATATTTTTATTTTTCTCATGTAAAATGCAAAATTGCAATGTTATTTATTGAATATCAGTGGGATAATTCACAAGGCACAAGAAGAAATGAAAGAACTTCAAAACTATACTTTCCAAAGCTATTGAAAATACTTTCAGGCCGGGTGCCATGGCTCATACCTGTAATTCCAGCACTTTGGGAGGCCAAGGCACACAGATCAACTGAGGTCAGGAGTTAGAGACCAGCCTGGCTTACATGGAGAAACCCTGTCTCTACTAAAAATATAAAATTAGCCCGGTGTGGTGGGGGGCACCTGTAATCCCAGCTACTCGGGAGGCTAAGGCTGAATAATTGCTTGAACCTGGGAGGTGGAGGCTGTGGTGAGTCGAGATCAGGCCATTGCACTCCAGCCTGGGCAACAGGAGCAAAACTTAGACTCAAAAAATAAAAATAAATAAAAATTTAAAAAAGAAAATACTTTCAGTGAGCAACATAAGAAAATTTGACTTAGGAGCAGCACTAAAAATGCATTATCACACTAATGAAGAACAAGAATAATGCATCAAATAGTATGTTATGATAAAGTGATTTTATGAATATACGAAATATTATGAACTTACTAGGTTCTCCTACTGGTAATGTTATTATTGAAGTACCAGAGAAAATTAAAAATACTTGATTTAAAATACTACTTAGATTATCTAAAACCTGGCAGAACACTTTCTAAACCACTTCAAGTAGAAACTACAACATAGGTTTTCTACTGGGCTGAACACTTGTCAGACACATAGAGACAAGCCATTCCTATATACAAATAGACATAAAAGTGAGTGGAAAGAAAAAAAAAAAGAAAGAAAACATGCACTCCAGATGAAATTTATAGGGAAGTATGAGAGGAAAATAAAAAATATTATTATTGGGATATATGGAGAGGAAGATTACTTCTAACAATCCCCTTCATAAAGAAAACAGGAATATATTTCTCAATTTTGCTTAAGTGTAAATTGCTATAGTTTATTAAGAATTGTCCGAGTATGTTTTTAAAAATGCATATAATAGTAAACTATGTATTTGAACTTGTAATTTCAAATAAAATTATTTCTCCTTAAAAGAATTCGTCTATGTGTTGTCTCCTTTATGCAACAAGAACTCTCCTTAAAAATCCTGGCCTGCATTTTACCATTTTCTTAAAATTTAAAAATCAGAGCTAGGCCAGGCGCGGTGGCTCATGCCTGTAATGCCAGCACTTTGGGAGGCCAAGGCGGGCAGATCACTAGGTCAGCAGATCTAGACCATCTTGGCCAACACGGTGAAATTCCGTCTCTACTAAAAAATACAAAAAAATTAGCCGGGCGCCTGTAGTCCCAGCTGCTTGTGAGGCTGAGGCAGGAGAACGGCGTGAACCCGGGAGGCGGAGCTTGCAGTGAGCGGAGATAGTGCCACTGCACTCCAGCCTTGGCGACAGAGCGAGACTCCGTCTCTAAAAACAAACAAACAAACAAAAAAATCAGAGCTAATCAGTCCTTCAAAGCTCATGAGGTGAAGGCAACCCTAGAAGAAGCCTTACCCATCATAGAGGTTACAAGACTCTATGCAGATCCTTCCTCTACTGAAGCGGCGACACGACAGACATTGGTCTGGCCCAGGTCCCCAACAGCCATCACTGGAACACAGATGGTTGCACACCATTCCTTCAGCAGCTGTGAAACACCAGAATCAAAGGGAAATTAAACAGAGGATTGTGTCAAAACTTAAAATCTTCCCAGGTAATGCTATTTCTAAAGGAGTTCGCTTAAAGGAGATCTATGGCAAATGACTTTGGTGGCCTATCCCATCATCATATCCTATCCCACCTGCAACTTCTTCTATATTGCAGAGTCCTAGTAGATGTGTTTGTACGGCAATCTTGCGTTTTTCATAAGGTTAAGCAAAAGTGAATTGCCTATATAAAAACTACCGGGAGGACAGGCGATATAAATTATCCGTCCCAGCTAAAGAATAAACCACACTTCTCTCAAGCCAATGCTTTGCTCCACTAATACATAAAATATTTTGCCTTCTCAGTTTGAGGGATTTATGAAGAAATAGAAAAAAATAATATTGTCCTGAAACAAGTAAACAAAAAAAAGGATTAAAAGAGGAAGAGAAAGAAAAAGAATAATTTATAGAGTGTAAGAAGGGGAGAAAGGAATAGAAAGAAAATACAAGTTTTCTTTTTTCTTTTTCTTTTTCTTTTTCTTTTTTCTTTTTTTTTTTTTTTTTTTTTTTTTTTTTTTTGAGACAGAGTCTTGCTTTGTCACCCAGATTGAAGTGCAGTGGCATGATCTTGGCTCACTGCAACCTCCACCTCCTGGGTTTAAGCAATTATCCTGCCTCAGCCTCCTGAGCAGCTGGGATTACAGGCGCACACCACCATGCCCAGATAATTTTTGTATTTTTAGTAGAAACAGGGTTTCACCATGTTGGCCAGGCTGGTCTTAAACTCCTGACCTCAAGTGATCCACTCACCTCAGTCTCCCAAAGTACTGGGATGACAGTCGTGAGCCACTGCGCCAGCCAAACTGTAAGTTTTCTACAAGACCCTGCTATATTCTGGCTAGGTCTACCTTGATATTAGTCAAGTCATCACACGTAAGGAAGAAGTTTTGAAAGAATATTCAGCAAATTACAATGATTATTTATGCAGAAGTATAGAGATTAAAGTAGTAACAACAGTTTTTAGTGTTATCTCTATGTTGTCTCTGTTTTTGTTGTTGTTGATGGCAGAAGGGCCAAATAATTTTTAAATTTCCACTTAAGGCAAACCATCTTTGTTTCCCTTTATACTGAATATATTTTATTCAGGATATTATTATTTATACTGCATAACATTATTTTAGTGAAAGGAGATTTGATATTGATAAGAAGAGCCATAAATACTTCAAATGTTATTCTGTGTTTCTGAAAGTGATTTGAGGTATTTGAAATACAACTATATGTGGTTTTCATGAAATATTAAGAATTCTAAAGATTAAAACATCAAAATCAACTTTATCTTTCCATTAGTTACCAACTTTACTTATTATGAGATGTAAAATTTTATGGCAAGAACATTTGTGAGGTGGGTTGGGATGGCACTGAATATGGTAGTGTAATACAAGCAGGGAGCTACATCTGTGAAATCTGTGAAAGTTAACTTCTCTAACATATGCTTGAGAGAGCAAATCGCCCCCACCTGTGATCCTGACTAGTTCTGAAACAGTGAAACAAATATTCCAATTCAAATTTTCTTTGTCCTATATCCTTGGGTTATAAAAAGGCCCCTATGGTAAACTGTGTAAAAATATTTTAAAGGCAGACTTAGATCTATCAACAAATCTTGCTACTTCTTGAATAATTTCTTCCAGTACAGTTTAAGAGAGGACTGTGTGTGTATGTGTGCCTGTGTGCAGCGGTTTTATTGAGGTACACACGGCATACAATATACTGCTTATATATAAAGTATACCATTTGATAAATGTTGACATCATGAACCATATCTACAATCAAGATAATTAATGCATTCATTATCTCCAAAAGATTCCTCATGACCTTATGTAATTCTTAACTCCTGCACCATCCTCCTTAGACAATCATTGATCTGCTTTCTGTTACTCATTGTACATTAGTTTGCATTTTCTACAATTTTTTAATAAATGAAATTATATAGTACATTTTCTGTTTTTATATGGTTTCTTTCATTTGCATAATTATTTTGAGTTTCATCTATATTACTGCCTGTATCAATGGTTTATTCACTTTTATTACTGTGTATATTCTATCATATGGATATATGAAATTTATAATCCATTCACCTATTGACAGACACTTAGAGTGTTTTCCATTTTGGATGTTAAAAACAGTAGTAGTTGATTACTATGAATATATGTGTAAAAGTCTTTGTATGGACATATACTTTCTTGCCCTTTAGATAAATTCCCAGGAGTGGAATGGCTGGACAACAATGGTAGGTATAGGGTCAACTTTTCAAGAAACTGTCAAATTGTTTTTCAAAGTAGTTGTACCATTTTACATTCCTACCATCAATGAACACAACACAAAATTTAGCTTGAGTTGTGTTCCCCACATCTTCACCAATATTTGATGTGGTCAGTTTGTTCAATTTTAAACTATCTAATTTGAACGTAGTAGCTCTTGATTGTGGTTTTGATTCACATTTTCTTAATGATTAAAGATGTGGAATATCTTTTAATGTGCTTATTTTTATATATCTCATTTGTTCAAGTGTCACCAAATCTTTTGCCCATTTTATATTGTATTGTTTCTTATTAATGAGTATTGAGAGATTTTATATATTTGGCAAGTATTTTCTCCCAATTTTAGCCATGTCTTTCCATTCTTTTAATACTGTCTTTTGAAAAGTAGAAGTTTTTCATTTTGATAATTTATCAACTTTTTTTTTGAATCATACTTTTCACATCCTATCTAAAAAGTTTTAGGTATGTCCAACCCAGGGTCACAAAGGTTTCCTCTGGTACTTTCTTTTAGCAGTTTTATAGGTTTCACAATTATCCACATGATTCATTTAGAGTTAATTTGCACATATGGTACTGTATTAGTCATGGTTCTCCAGAAAACCAGAACCATTAAGAGATTTTTATACACATCACACACACACACACACACACATGCACACACACACACACACACACACACACACAATTGGCTCACACAAGTATGAAAACTGAGAAGTTTCACCATCTTCCACCTGAAAGCTGGAGACCTATGGAAGCCAGTGGTGCAGTCCCCATCTGAGTCTAAAGGCCTGAGATCCAAGAGAACTGATCATATAAATTCTGGTCCAAGTCCAAAGGCCTAAGAACCAGAAGCAACAATGATGTAAGATGTAAGTTCCATTCCAAGAGCAGGGGAAAGATCAATGTTCTAGCTCAAGTAGTCAAGCAGAGAGAGTGAATTCTCCCTTCTTTCAAATTTTTATTTTATTTAAACCCTCAGTGTACTAGATGATGCCCACCCACAGTGGTGACAGCAATCTGTTTCATTTAGCATACCAATTCAAATGCTAACATCATTTAGAAACATCCTCACAGACATGTCCAGAAATGATATTTAATAAAATAGCTGGTCACCCCATGCCGCAGTTAGGTTGACATATAAAATGAACAATCACAGGTACTATGTAAGGATATACTCAGTTTTTGTATATGGATATTCAATATTTCCAGTATCATTTGTTGAAAAGATACCCTTTCTCTATGAAATTTGCATATTTATAAGAAATAAGTTGTTCATACATTTCTGGTTCTCTACTCTCTTTCATCTACTTCTCTCTCATAGTATTTTTCCATAATTTTACTTTTAATTTATTTGTGCTTTTATATTTGAAGTCCAAGTCTTGTAAGCAGCAGTCATTGAGCCTTGTTTTCCTTTATTTCAATCTGATAATCTCTGTCCTTTAATTATGGTGTTTAAACCACTTACATTTAATGTAATAATTGAAATAATCAAGTTGAAATAATTTATCTTAGTTTTCTTTTTTTCTTTTTCTTTTTTTCCTGTTGGTCCATTCTGTTCTCTTCCTCCTTTTCTTCTTTTCTCCTATGATTTGGATAAATTGATTATTAAAATGATTTTATTTCTATTTATGTTTTTCTGCAAATGTGGCTTATGAGCTGTATAACTTTTTATTTGTTATTTTATCTTTTGGGTTTATATTTTAAATTAAATATTTTATTCTGAAATAATTGTATATTAATGTGTAGTTGTAAGTAATGATACAGAGAGATATTGTGTTTTGGACACCCAGTTTTATCTCACAAGATCTTAAAAAGTTCATAGTACAGTAACACAATTAGACATTGGCATTGATATAGGCAAAATACAGATTTCCTCATAGCAAGAATCCTTAATTTTGTACTTGGATCTTCACATTGACTTGTCTCCCGTCTTCCCTTTAAACTTACCCATTAGAGCTCCCTTACTGCAGCCTCTAATCTCTTCTCCATTACTATAATTTGGTAATTTAAAAAATTTATATAAATGGAATCGTACGGTATGTAATTTTTCATAATTGGCACTTTTTCAATTAGAATAAATATGCAGAGATTCATCCAGGTTGTTGTGTTAATTGTTTGTTTCTTTTTATGATCATAGTATTTCATAGCATGGGTTACTACAATTTGTTTAACTATTTACCCATGAAAGGATATTTGGGTTGTTTCCAGTTTGGAGCTACTACAATTAGGGCTACTATAAACATTTGTGTATATGATTTTGTATAAATATAATTTTCATTGTTCTGTAATAAATTCTCAGGAGTTAATTGCTCAGTTATATGGTATTAACATTTTAGTTAGGGTTTTTTCTTTTTTTAAGATAGTAGCAAACTATTTTCTAGAGTGATTGTACCATTTTTACACTCTCACCAACAATGTATGGATTATTACATTTCTCTGCATCTTCTCCCACATTCGATTTTATTACTCTTTTTATTTTAGCCATTCTGATAGGTGTAGTAATATCTCATTGTGTTTTAAATTTAGATTTCCATAAAATGGCTAATAATGTTGAACATTTTTAATATGCTTATTTTTCATTTATACACTCTTCGGAGAAATGTTTCTTCATATCTTTGACCATTGCAATTAGATTTTATTTATTTATTTATTTGCTATTTAGTGCTACTTTTTGTTCTTTATATATTCCATCTATCTATGAAACCATTCCTATAAACTTTATAATACTAATAAGGGAAGATGAGAGGGGGAGAAATGAAAATAAACCAAGTGGGTGGGCACGGTGGCTCATGTCTATAATCCCAGCACTTTGCGAGGCCGAAGCTGGTGGATCACCTGAGGTCAGGAGTTTGAGACCAGCCTGGCCAACATGGTGAAACCCCATCTCTACTAAAAATACCAAATTAGCTGGGCATGGTGGTGCATGCCTCTAATCCCAGCTACTCAGGAGGCTGAGGAGGGAGAATCGCTTGAAACCGGGAGACACAGGTTTCAGCGAGCCAAGATCGCACCATTGCACTCCAGCCTGGGCAACAAGAGTGAAACTCCATCTCAAAAGAAAAAAGAAAAAAGAAAAGAAAAGAAGCCACGCTTGCACCACACTCATCATTAGTAATTAATGTAGCTTTGTTTGACCTGCTTCCTCATAGTTGCTTGCTTTTGTCTCAGAGTCATGTAGACCCTGTTACAAGATTATAGTTCTCCTTAACTGCTCTATAGATAACTATTTGAACATTATGAAACATTAGCTTTTGCCTTAAGATGTTTTTTCATGTCCTGCATGCCAGAGAAATCACTGATGCCAGCTGGTCTGAAGGACCCCACTGATGCCAACTGGTCTGAAGGACCTTATGAGGAGATGGCTTACCAAAGAATGGAGTTTCCACATCCTGATGACTTCACCCTTCTTACTCTCACCAACCAATGGTCATAGTTTTCCAGCCCCTTGCTCTTATAAACCCCAGCCCAGTATGCTCAGAGAGATAAATTTGAGAGTTTCCTCCCATATCCTCACTAGGTTGCCCTGCAATCATTAAACTGTTTCTCTGCTGCAAATCCTGCTGTCTCAGAATATCTGTATGTTACTGTACAGCAGGCATAAGAAGTTGTTGGTCCTGTAACAACTATCTGATTTGAATATCTCCTCTCCCAATCTGTAGCTTATACTTTCATTCTTATCTTAGGACATTTTACAGAGCAAATGTTTTTAATTTTGATGAAGTTGAATTTATCATTTCAACTTTTTGTAGATTGTTCTTTGCATGCCAACTCTAAATTCTTTTCACCTAACTCTAAATCCCTAATGATTTCTCCTATTTTTTTACCTCAAAGTTTTATAGCTTTACATTTTACATTTAATCCCATGATCTGTTTTTAAAGTTAATGTTTTTTATAAGGTGTGAGATGTAGCTTAGGGTTCATTTTTTGCTCTATAGATGTCCATTTGCTCTGGCACTATTTGCTTTAAAGGCTACCTTTCCTCTATTTAATTGCTTTTGCACCTTTGTAAAAAATATATTGGGTACATTTGTGTGAGTTATTTCTGAGTTTGTTTTATTGATCTGTGTATTTATCCCTTTACAATAACACATAGCCTTAATTATGACAGCTATGTAATAAATCTTGAAAATATGTGAACTGAATATTCCCATTTCGTTTGTTTCTTTTCCAAAATAGTTTTAGTTAGGCTAACTTGTTTGCCTTTCCATATAAATGATATAAACATTTTGACTCTATCTCAACAAACCTTTTTGAGATTTTGACAAGCATTGCACTAAAGCTGTATATAAATTTAGGGATAATTGACATCTTTATGATTTTGAGCTATTCAATACAGGAGCACAGTATGCCTTTGCATTTATTTACATCTGCTTTGATTTCTTTCATCAGTATTTTGTAGTTTTCAGCATACAAGTCCTGTACATGTTTTGTTAAATTTACACCAAAGTATTTCATCTTTTAGTAATTATAAATAGTATTATAGTTTTAATTTCTATGGTCTCATGTTAATTACATGTATTCAGATACAATTAAACTTTGTAAGTTTTATGTTTTATCCTATAATCATGCTGAATTTGCTTATTTATTTTAGGAGGTTTTTGTAGATTTTTTGAAATTTTTTATGTACATAATCATGCCATCTGTGAATAGAGAGATTTTTTTTCCTTTTCAATCTATAAGCTTTATTTTTCATTTCTTGCCTTATTTGCTAGGTAGAACTTCCAATACTATGTTAAATAAGTAGTAAGAGAGGACATTCTTTTCTTGTTCCCAATCTAGGGGGAAAGTATTCAGCGTTTCACCATTAAGCACGATGTTAGCTGTAGGATTTTTGTAGATGGTCTTCATGAAGTGGAGAAACTTACTCTGAATTTCCATTATTTTTCCAGAGATTTTTAAATAGAAACAAATGTTAAAATTTTCAAATGCTTTTTCTGTATCAATTGACATTATCATGAATTTTTTCTTCCTTGGACTGTTAATATATTACATTTTTGATTATGAAATATTGTGCCAATCTTATATCCCTGGAATAAACCCATTTGGTTATGTTGTGTAATTCTTTGTACATATTGCTGAATGCTATTTGCTACTACTTTGCTAAGGAGTTTTGCCTCTAGATTCTTTTGTTTTTTTTTTTTTTGTTTTTTTTTTTTGAGACGGAGTCTCGCTCTGTCGCCCAGGTTGGAGTGCAGTGGCCGGATCTCAGCTCACTGCAAGCTCCACTTCCGGGGTTCATGCCATTCTCCTGCCTCAGCCTCCCGAGTAGCTGGGACTACAGGCGCCCGCCTCTAGATTCTTTAGAAATACATTGGCCTTTAGTTTTATTTCTTTTTGGAGGGGGTATTCTTTCTTCATTTATGAATACTAATATTCAAAACCATCATGAAAAATAGAACGATTATAGGTAGGCAGAGTCACAGAGAGTGTAAGTTGCCCAAGGCCACAAGTGTTGGGTTAAAACCCAATACAGGGCTGGGCGCGGTGGCTCACACCTGTAATCCCAGCACTTTGGGAGGCCGAGGTGGGCAGATCACGAGGTCAGGAGATTGAGACCATCTTGGCAACACGGTGAAACACTGTCTCTACTAAAAAAAAAAACAAAGAAACAAACAAAAAAAAACCCAAAAAATTAGCCAGGCATGGTGGTGGGCACCTGTAGTCCCAGCTACTTGGGAGGCTGATGCAGGAGAAAGGCTGAACCCGGGAGGCGGAGCTTGCAGTGAGTTGAGATCACACCACTGCACTCCAGTCTGGGCAACAGAAAGAGACTCTGTCTCAACAACAACAAAAAAAAAAAAACAAAAAAAAAAGAAAAGAAACTCCCCAGCCCCCCGCCCAATACTGCCTAGCATCTATCACTCAGTGGAGATGAAAATGTGAACTCCATACCCTGCCTTCTCTGACATCACATGGAAGGGAGGTTGGCCTGGTGAGAGTAGAAGTCTACACTCTTCTCTCTTTTGCGAGCTTGAATGAAGTTTGTTTTTTTGTTTGGTATTTTTAGTATTGTATGTTTGTTTGTTGTTTTTCTGTGGTGTTTGGCTGGAGTAGAGCAGTTATTATCTAAAAGATTTCTGTCTTGTCTATCTGCTCCTTTCCAGATTCTTTGGGTAGAAAGAACAGGCTTTTCTTGGGGTTTTTTAAATCTGCATCTATTGGGGTTTTTGAGTTGCCAGTTTCTTCATCTCGAAATCTGGGATATATGCAGGGAAAAAAAAAAAAAAACTTAGAGAACTCACCTCTGCATTGTTCTTTGGGTTCCAAGATCCCACACCTGTCTGCCTCTTCTGTCCACCTTTCAGAGTCGTCTTATAATGTCCAGAGTTTTTATTTGTACTTATCGGAGGAAAAGGTAAAAGTATGTTTCCTCCATCTTCCCAGAAGCTAAATCTGAGTAAACATCTTTAATTTATTGCAGACTGTTTTCAAGTTATACTCTGCCACTTCACATCTATTCTAAGGATCTTAAAATAGGATGCTTTTATTTCTTATTCCTTACATTTGAGCTACTGTCATACATCTTACTTTCCCATGTTATTCACTCCACATTACATTGTTACTATTTTCGATTTAGCATGACATTGTATTTGAAGACAACTAAATAATAAGGTGAAAGTCGTATATATTCATCCATGTAGTTACTATTTCTGGTGCTCCTCAGCCTATGTACAGATCCACATTTCCATCTGGTATTATTTCCTCCTGTCCAAAGGGATTCCTTTAATATTTCTTATAGTGCAGTTGTCTCTGTGTGCTGTTTTCCTCTCTGGTATTGTCTGTGAACTCTAGCTGCATTATTCTGCCTGGACTCCTAGCTCTGTCTTCTCAACTTGGAGTTCTTGTGACTCTGCCTGTTATCTTCCTCACTATACTGTGGCTTAAAATCTCTCTCAAGGCAGTTAACCAGAGCAGTCATAAGGCTCACCTCATTTATGTTCTCACTCTCAGGAATCACTTTCCCTTATGTTCTGCTCTCCAGTCTCTTGCAATCTGTTGTTTCATCTATTTTGTCCTTTTTTTTTTATTGTTTCATGAGGGAGGGTAAATTTGATCCCTCCCTTTTGTTATTTCATCTTGGTCAGAAGTGGACATCTTATATTTACTTTCAACAGTGCAGAGTGGGATGACTTGCTGTTTCTTGTTTATAGACAAAAGTTTTCACATAAAATTTCTCCCAAACGCTCCAGAAAAGCTGCTAAGCATCCAATAAACTTCATTGAAAACTACATATTCTTCTATTCTAACTAATTAACTTTATAGTTATCATTTTAAATAACAGATAAAGAGAATTTTTAAAGATAATCTGAAAGAACAAAGACTAAATGGAATGCTTTCCTGTATAGATAGGGTTGACCCTACACTTAAATATATTATAAATTATTTTAGATAACTCATAGTTTGAAGGTTTTGCTTAATTGTGGTTTTCTCCATGTCTTAAAGATTTATTAAAATGAAATATCATATTTCATGACTATATTTTATCTTCTTATCATATCTACACTCTCTTCCCCTGAAAAGTTGAATGATTTGATGTTTTATTTGGGAATGGCTTATCAACAGTTTATCTGTTACATTGATTTTGAACCAATAGCAATAGTGCTTATTTCTTTCTGATTTAGTCATAATACACAGGAAGAGGTCTCTCTCATTCCACAAAAGAAACGTCAGCATAAATGGAATCTATGCTTGTTTGAAACAGAATTTTGCTCTGTTGCCCTAGCTGGAGTGAATGGTGTGATATTGGCTCACTTCAGCCTTGACCTCCTGCGCTCAAGTGATGCTTCCACCTTAGCCTCCCATGTAGCTTGGACTAAAGGTATGCACCATGACACCTGGCTAATTTTGTTTGTTTGTTTGTTTGTTTGTTTTTTGTAGAGATGGAGTTTCACCATGGTGCCCAGCCTGGTCTCGAACTAAAGTGCTGGGATTACAGGCATAAATGATTGCACCCAGCCAGAAACAGAATTTTAACATAGGTCTTATATCACCACGTCCCAAAAAGTAGAATATAAATAACTTCCCACTAATTTATAAAGATGTAAAGAGTAAAAAGATATTTTAACCAAACTGATTAAATATAAATGGATGGTCTAATTCTATATAATAGACAAAGTTAAAAAGTAGCAAAGATCAATTACATTTGAGAATATTAAGTTACAATTCTCATAACCATTTAGTCATTTAAAGGTTATCAAGTATCTCATTTTCTGACATATATAGTTATATACAGTGTTTACATATTCTTTCTAATGGGATAAACATGATCTTCAGAGGAAATCCTGAAGAGGGAAAGTTGTATTATGAGAGCAACTTGTAAAGAGAAGTAGAGAATGGTTAAAATTATACTGTAGAGTGTCATGACTCTCTCACTCTGTATTGATCACTTTTGTTTTCTTTTTTTATATTTTTTGTTCATCAAGTTCTATCTCAGACCTTCAATTACAGATAATTTTATCTATCTATATAAAATATATATACACATTATACCTACAATATATAAATATATATCAATGTAATATATATTATATAATATACATTATATATAATATAAATGTAATATATATTCAGTGCTAACTAAATATAGAATATAGTGGGCGTCTTAAGTTAGTGTCCTCACTTAACTCAGTTTCATTCTTGAGGACATTGACAAGGTCACAAATATGACCTTGGCACTATTTTATAATATTCCATAAACTTTTGGGCCCATTTATTTTACTATATTACATTATTTATTTTCAGGTTTGCTATCTTCTCCCTCTTGTCTCTTCCCCTTCCCTCTGCTAAAGGTGACAGAACTTTACAGTATGTGGAAGGGTAAAGGCTGACTGCTTTGATCTTTCATTATATGCTTTGACACTAATTGGAGAGGAAGCTTTAGCTTCACTCAAAATCTTACCTCTCTTCTGCTATCTAACGCCTCCCTGGGTCTTTATCATATGCCCAATATCAGAGCAGTTTTGGGTCAGGGAAACAATATGTATTGGAAGAAAGCAATAATAAACAGAAAACCATCATAACTATTTTCTTCTCATTCTTTCCAAACCAATAGATGATGGAAATGAAGGTAGGTTGATCATTTTCTCCAGAGTGAAACCAAAGGAAGTATCTCCACATAGCATAGAACAAAAGGCCAAGGAAGCTACTTCTTTGAAAGTCTTAAGAGAAAGAAATTTTCGATCAGCACCAATAATTCAACAGCCCTGTGACTTCCCGCAGTGATAGTCATGAGTGAAGGAGTGGAAGGGCTCTTCAATGACTTACAGTTCAAAAGGCCATTATAAACCTCTCTAAAGAAACTTTAGCAATGTAGTTATTAGGCAACCTTTAACTTCTTCCATGTTTCCTCTGGAAGCTGCAAAATAGATTTTTCTTTATCTCATCTGAATTCCAGGTGTCCGTTAAAAATTTGGAGAGATAATAATGTGCTTAGCATTTTGACCTTTACCGAGAACACTGAACCTGCTTTAACTAAAATAGAGGGAAGCTTAAAATAATGGATTTTGCTCCAGTGTTGTATGTGAAAGAAAATGGATTATTTCAAAAATACTGAAATGTATTTGGACAGGTAATGTTCTTCCTTTTTTTAAAGCTGAAAAGTACCATTTAATAGTCATTATAGTTAAGGTTTTGTGATTAGACATAGACTTAAACTCTTACTCTGTAATGACCCATGTAGCCTTGGGCAATTACTTACATGCTACTTATCTTTAAGGTGATAAGTAATATCACTTTAATATCTAGTAATATCACTTTAATATCTAGTAATATCTTCTTTTAGGATTGTGATGAAGATTAATCATCAAATTAGTAGAATTTTTAATGCAGGGTCTAACACATTAAGTAAATGATCAATACATGTACTCAAGAGAAATGTGAAGGCATAAAAGCATATCCCTGTGTTTACTTTAAAAAATGTTTACTGAGAAACTGCTTTATGCAAGCTCTGCTCAGAGCTGAGGATATAACTGAAACATGAAATAGAATACATATTTTGTTACCTCATGGAGTTTACAGCTAATAAGAAAAACAGGCTGCATATAAATTTATGTATGTATAGAAATGTATATGTGTGTGTATGTATGTGTATATACATGTGTATGTATGTGTGTGTGTGTATGTATGTGTGTGTGTGTGTGTGTGTGTGTGTATAGATATATAGATATAACAGAGTGCTGAGAGAACATAGAATATAGCAGTTGTCTTAACTTAGTGGGCAAATGGCATTAGGCCAGCCCACAAAAGAAGGGATATTAAAGCTGAAATACGAAGGGTAAGTAGGAATTCTTAAGGCAAAGGGGTGGGGGAAACGGGCACTCCAGCCAAGAGAGTCTAAGGAAGGAATCAGATTAGTGCTCTCAGAAAACCGACATGGGCAGCATATGGAAAGTGGTACCCTGCTAAACTGGTAAGACGGAGATGGGACAGATTGTGCAAGACCTAGTGGCCATTTTCAGGATTTTGTGTTTTGTCCAAAGAGCTGTTGGAAACTGTTGAAAGATTCTAAGCAGGAGAGTAAAGGACCTCCTATTTCAAAAAATGTCAGTTTCTTTGATAGGATTGACTTGAAGGCATATTTGAATAGTTGGTGACAAGGAGATAATAGTGATAATAGAGATGGGCATATGATCCAAATAGGGTCAACCCATACTGGAGAGGGAAGGTAGAGCTTTTTAATCTGTGTTCATAAACTCATAAACTCTGTGAATGCTCTTAGCATATGCCTTCCAGGACCAGTAATTTTTCATGAAGAATGAGAATTTGCCTAAGAGGAAAGCAGAGTGAAGCAAATAGAGGATTGAGCCCTAGTGATGTTGTTTGAACCCCTGGATCCAATTGTGTCTGAAAAGATATTCCTTGGACTTCTTATTTCTGAGAGTTAATATGGTCTCTCTATGCCTAAAGTAATTTGAGTTGGGCTCATGTCACTAAAAGAATACTGAAATAATTTCCTTTCATGCTGTAACAAGTTACTACAGACTTCATTGCTTAAAATCACCTACATTTAAGCTCTCATAGTTCTGGAGTTCAGATGTCCAAAATGACTCTTAAGGGGCTAGAATCAAGGAGTCAGCAAGACTGATTGCTTCTGAAGTCTCCAGGAGAGAATTTGTTCCTTACCTCTTTTAGCTGTTAAAGACCCCTTTGGCGTGAGCTTGAAGTGACATTGCTGCAACCTTTGCTTCCGTGGTTATATCACCTTTTCCTTTACAGTAGTCAAACCTCCCTCTACCTTCCTCTTATAAAGACACATGTGATTATATTTGTAACCCACTTAAATAACTTCAAGATAATCATTCTATTTTAAGATCCATAACATCTGCTAAGTCCTTTTTACCACATAAGATAATGTTCATAGGTTCTGAAGATTTGAATGCAGTCATCCTCATGGGGCCATCATTCAGTCTTTTGTAAGCACTAAACTGCCCGGCAATAAGCTCTGTGTGCAGGCAAGGTTAGACATGTGGAAAGTGGAATGACATTATATGACATTGTAAAAAATTATAATGGGTTAATAAAGAAGTTGGGGAAGCAGCAATGGAGAAGTGCAGAGACATACCCATTCCCCATGTTGAACAGGTTAAATAGATGCTACACAAATTGTTGTTAACTCTTATATACCCTAGTTACTGTATATCTCTGACGTGAATGGGACCACAGCAGGAAATTCTGATAGGAGGAGGTGAGAGGCAGTAGTGACAGAAGAAATAAAATTTTAGAAATTCTTAAGGTTTGATTAGAAAACTGAGCACAATATAAAATACCTCTCAGAAGAGATGTAAGTGTAAAAAAGTAAAATGAATCCAAAAAGTATTTTGTTGAAAGTCTAAAGTAAATAAAATTTGATAGTACAATACTTATTATACTATAATTACCCAATTACTGTATAAACTATAATTAAGTGTTCCCCTTATTTATTGAATATGTTATCATTAGTAAATGCAAAACAAATCCCACTATTCATAGAATGCTTTTTAAAGTTAGCTCTTTATCTTTGTCTCCCAAACCTATTATTAAATATCTGGTTTTAAGCTATTCAATTATGAATTTTCCTATAAGGGAACACAGCTTCAGAAGAAAAAATGAATTGTTAGGATCACGTGTTCTTGAATATATTTTTGACTATAGAACGATGGGGGAATAATATGGGGTGTGACAGAGTAGAGTTTCCCAAGGATTTTCCACAGGCACCTGTCTCAGAATGATCTGCTTTGTATTAAAAATGCAGAATCCCAGGTTTCCCATCACATTGTCTGTGTTAGTTTCATAGAAATACTGTAACAAACTGCCATGAACTAGACTTCTTAAAACAACAGAAATTTATTCTCTCACAGTTCTAGACGTCAGAAGTCCAAAATCCAAGTGTTCACAGGCTAGTTTCTTCTTGGGGCCTCCAATGGAGAATGTTCTATGGCCCTCCCGTAGCTTCTGGCAGTTGCCAGCAATCCTTGGTGTTCTGGGCTCGCTGCTATATCACTCCAATAGTCGCTTCTGCTGTCACACAGCTGTCTTTCCTCTGAGTAGGTGTATATCTTCACATGGTGTTCTCATTTGTGTGTATCCATCTGTGTGTCTCTTCTCTTCTTCTTATAGGTACACTAGTCATTTGATGAAGGACCTACCCTGCTCCAGTATAAGCTCATCTTAACTTTCCTTTTAACCACATGTGCGAATACCCTATTTCCAAATATAGTCACATTCATAGATACCAGGGGTCAAGACTTGAGCATCTTTTGGAGGGGACACAATACAACTCACAATAGTGTCTAAATAAGAATCTCTGGAGAACTGAAGCCTAGCTTTTGCATTTTTAATGATTATAAGTTTTACTTTAAAATTTTGCAACCATTGATGAAGAGGCAAGTCAAGTTAAAATATCACCCACCGTTTGTAATAAAAACTGGAGTCTGCAGTAATCCTGGCTTTTATTGTTGAGAGATCATTCTCTCAGAATTTCTAGATTACAAAATAGAAGGGATATCATTTCTGTACCTAATTGGCAAGAGCAACTGCTTATTATCCTTTTGATAAGAACATAGAGAACATTTTGTAGCATTGTTAGTAATTAGTGTGCTGTTTCAAATACAATAACAAAATCTTACTTGAATGCCTTTTATTTTTTTTTTACAAAGAACAGTGTATTGATGTATTAGTCTAGTAATTTTGAAAGGAAAAATCTTAGAAGTATAATTAAGATTTTCTATTTTCTGATTACTCAGAAGAATAGTGACTTCACTATATTCAAAGTTACACACTTTATGTTTCATACCAAGCTATGGTTTAATGAAATGTGTCACAGAGTTCATTAATTTCCCAGGCTACCAGGCCCAAAGAATGGTTCCTCTGACTTGGTAGGCTGCATTTTGTTTGTAAACGCACATTTACTCAAGATAGCATGGGATGGGTTAGGAGTGCACAAATTAAAGGTGAAAGTATGGGAGCAGGAGAAAGTAAGAAAATCTGCCTTACCTTAGTAATATTTTCTTAAAATAAGGTAAATCTTAATTTGTAATCAAAATTCATTTTCTGTAATATACAACATATTAGAAATGACGACAATATAAAGTCTGTTTATTTTATAGAAATCCAACATTTCTTATGATGTTATAGTAAGTAAAATGCTTGCTTCTGTATTTTGCTGTTTTTATCCCAGTTACGAGAGAAAAACAAATAAAACAATATATTAAGCAAACACTGTTTTATTCTTCACTGTGTGAGGTGCCTTCTATTCCCTACTTATTAACGCTTCGACCTGTTTCAATTCTGGACATGCAGTGACTCATTATAAAATTGGATGATGTTGTCATCCAGAGAGTTTAGTTATTAGAAATTAACTATAGCTCTAAAATTACCTTTTTCTAGATTCATGTAAAATGGGGTGGATTTTTCTACTGTCAAATTTCAGAAACATAAAAACCACAAATAAATATAAAAATGTGTATCCTTTTTAGCTTATTGGTGCCAAAAATATATATTCCCCATCACCAAATATTTTTGCCCTGAGCCATTAATTTAAACTTGATATTTTTTTGAATTTTAGAAAGTCTCTTGCTTATCATAAAGCCAATTGTAAAATGTTTTAATTTAGAAGAGAAAAAGAAAAATAAATACATTTCAAGGGATTCTCAAACATATACTTTTTATCTGCTTATGATTTTGAGATCATTTCTAAATTCTTCAATGTCTAGCCTCCTGTTAATAACATAATAACTAATCTTATTCCTTCCATATCTCCCAATGGTTGATCTCGCAAATTTTTAATTAATCACTTTAATAAAGTAAATTTTTCTTCTGCGTAAAAAGAAAGCTCTTGATATTTATCTATCCTTTTTTATGTTCAAGAAGGCACTTTTTGTAAAGTAAAATTAAATATTGTATCTTCACATTATATAATATATGTATATGTGAATGTCTAATATATAAACTATTTTTAATAGAAACATAAAATTTTTAGTAGTAGTAATAATAGCTAACACATGTATAGCTCTCTCTTGCTCTTTCTTTCTTTGTTTCTTTCTTTCTCTCTCTTTCTTTCTCCTTCCTTCCTTCCTTTTCTTCCTTTTCTTCCTTCCCTCCCTCTCCCCCTTCCTCCCTTCTTTCCTTCCTCCCTCCCTCCCTTCCTTCCTTCCTTCCTTCCTTCCTTCCTTCCTTCCTTCCTTCCTTCCTTCCTCTCTCTTTCTTTTCTCTCTTTCTTTCTTTCCTCACCTTGCTGCCCAGGCTGAAGTACAATGGTGTGATCTTGGCTCACCACAACCTCCATCTCCTGGATTCAAGTGATTCTCCTGCCTCAGCCTCCCGAGTAGGTGGGATTACAGGTGTGCATCACAACACCTGGCTAATTTTTGTATTTTTAGTAGAGACGGGGTTTCACCATATTGGCCAGGCTGGTCTCGAACTCCTGACCTCAGGTGATCTGCCCACCTCTGCCTCCCAAAGTGCTGGGATTACAGGCATGAGCCACCACGCCCAGCCAACATTTTCTTTATTTTGAGAGGAATCACGGTTAAATTAAGGGCCTAGACTTCGAAGTCAGACAGGCATTGGGTTGAAGTCCTTAATATGATTTTAGTAGCGCCAAAACTGGAAATATTATTTAACTGTCTTAATAAATGTATACTCATCTGCAAATGCAGATGATTATACTTTACAGGGTGGTTGTAATAACTAAATTAAACAATATACCTAGGTTGAGAGATAGAGTCTGGCACCTTTTAGCTGATTTGTTAGCTGATTAGCTAAAGTCAATAAGGAGAGATGGGTTGTTTAATAAATTATTTTGGATCCACATCGCAATCAGGAATTTTTTAAAAACGCTATGCCAAAACGTCAAGATGTGTTAAAAATTTCAATATTTTTTTAAAGTACTAGATGAAAAGAATTATCTGAAAATACAAGATCAAACAATTAAAAAGGAAAAGAACAATCTAACCACTTAACTATATAAAAATATGGTTTGATAAACATTGGATTATCAAAAGACAAATTATTCAAATTACCAGTAAGAGAGGAACTTATTTCCAACACATTTAAGGAACAAAATTTAATAAATTTAATTTGTAAATAGTTTTTTCAAATTTAGGAGAAAAAGAACAACCCCCAAATTAAAAATGAACAAAGTTCACATATAAAGCAATTTACAAGATAAAAAAAGATGAATTAATCATGTAAATATAAAATACTTCTTTTCTTCCTTTAGATCACTGAAATTTAAAACCATAGATAATATCTAGTGATTTAAAGAGTAGTGGAAAATATTACTATCACACAGTGTTTGCAACAAGGTTAATTGATTTAGTATTTTCAGAAGATGACAGAGAAATTAGTGAGAAAATTTTTATGTAGCCTCATTTACAGAGAAATTCTACATCTAAGGTTTTAGCCACAGGAGATAATTGTACACTACAAAATGTTTCATAAACTAGATACACATCATGGCAGCAGTGATAATATAAAAATGGAAAATAATTTAAAATACAATTAATATGGTACTGGTCCAGAATACTTCTATAAATAGCTTTAAAAAGGAATGAGGAAGGCCAGGCATGGTGGCTTACACCTGTAATCCCAGCACTTTGGGAGGCCGAGGTGGGTGGACCAGCTGAGGTCAGGAGTTCGAGACCAGCCTAACCAACATGAAGAAACTAAAATACAAAATTAGCCAGGTGTGGTGTTGCATGCCTGTAATCTCAGTTACTCAGGAGGCTGAGGCAGGAGAATCGCTTGAACCCGGGAGGCAAAGGTTGTGGTGGGCCAAGATCGTGCCATTGCACTCCAGCCTGGGCAACAAGAGTGAGACTCCATCTCAAAAAAAAAAAAAAAAAAAAAAAAAAAAAAAAAAAAAAAAGAATAAGGAAGAGCTCTATCTATTGAATGTGAGATGCTTATACTAATGCTTATACTATATTAAGTATAAGACATAGATGACTGAATGGTATTTAAATAGAAATGGTATGATCCCATTTATATATGAAAATATATATTTCACTATCCTTATCTATATATATGAAAAATATATTCACCAAGAATTATATATAATATAGTTTTAAAAATATTTTTATATATTTTTGATTGGTTTTATTTTGAATAATGAAAAAGGTACTATTATAATTGGAAAAATAAAAATATTTTTATTTTGAAAATCAATAATGAATTTAATTTCATGTTGAGTTTAACAGTATCTGTACAAATATTTTAAAGACTTGAGACTTGAGATATATAAGTTCAAATATAACTCGGATTCTGAAGGGCTGGTGTAATATTTATCTCTACATTGTTTATATTTCAGTATTAAAAATTTATGCTTAAATATTTTAAGAAACTTCAAATGCTTTTATAAATCTACTCTAAAACTTCTTCCACCTAACACTGCAATTTGGTTACTATCATAACCACATAAATGACAGAGGTCCAAAATATTCTAGCTTTTCATGTCCCAGAGTTTCCCTCAATCTCAATCTCTTCAAATCAGCTTTGAAATTTTTGACTTAAAAGAGTAAGATTGCTCTAGCCACTGTTAGCCTTTATAGATGAGTTAACCTTTTTTTATATTGTCATTACTGTTTTAAATCATGCTGAACTCCAAAAAACACCATTACAAATGAAGGACTGCCTTTTCATTAAGTTCATAAGCCAACTCTTAGATTTAGGTCAGAGTATTTCACGGTAACTGTGTGTAAATGTAAGTGGGCAAGTAAGGGTGTGTATGCATGGATATGTTTACTAGGTGTGTGTATATACATGTGTGTTGTATATGGAACAGCATACAGACATCCACTCTGTATATGCATATATGTTTAGGTGTTGTAGTGAACATATGTGTATGCTCATGTACATCTTGTGTGTGTATGATATACCAAGATGGAATATCCAAAAAGGAAACATTTACAGTGCATTTAAAATGAAGCAAGCATTTAGACATTCCCATTTACAAATAGTACTGGGGATCGTAAACATCAGCAGCATCTCTGAGGTCAAGTTTACAGGGTAATTATATTTCTGAAAATGGAGGCATATGGAATTTTTATGGATCCAGTGTGCTGTGAGTCTGAAGTCCAAATTTTGATAAATGAATTCCATGCAAAATATATTTATTCTAATATGTTAAAAATGAAAAATGATATGCTTGATACTATAGCACCACAAAACTATGTTTCTCCTAACTGCTTCATTTTTTTCCCCAAACTGCAAAGTCAATTCTTGTGCACAGAACAAAAAAAAATATGTCTATGGTCTGAAAAGTAGTTAACCTCAATCCAAGAAGCATAACACTGAAAGTTTAAACACATTTTATATTTTAGTTATTATCATTATTATTATTATTCACTCCCTTTTGGTCATTTGAAATGTTTAGAAGTTTTAAAGAAGTGTAAAATAACATTATATAATTTACTGAAATATCCCTTTTTCTCATCTTGTTTCCCTACATTTATTTTTTGCATTTTCTTCTTCCCATTTGCTTTTCAAGTATAGAAAGATATATGAAATATGAATTTTTGTAGGATTTGTAAACTGATTAAGTGCATCAAAGAGGAAGAATGTTTTTTTCTGATTCTTTTATATATTTCTTTACATTATTTTGAATTCATAGTTAAATTTTTGAAAGATAGAGGTACTAATTTTTTTAAGGATGTCGAAGGAAACAAGAGTATAACCCTGATTTAGGGAAACATTTATCAATTGGTATTGAAGAAGAATCTATCTTATTGCCATGAATCATCTACTTTGGGGCATATACACACACATATTGTGATGTGGGATAAGCTTAAGCATTAGGGAAAAAGCAAAGCAAATTTTCTTTTAGAAATCAGTAATGTGTAAAACCAAGGAAATAACATAGGCCAAATGAAATAATGAATATCATTCAATATAACATGCATATTTTGATACACAATTAGATTTTATATTTCGTGATTCTATGTGGAACAGAAGAATGAGTAAGAACTTAAGTTCACTCTTAGCAGGAATCTCATATTGGGATAGATCTCCTTCATTTAGAAATATTTTTAAGGATCGAAAAGAGCTAAAATATAAGAGAATTAATCATAAATTATATTTTATGAAGATTAGTAGACTGAGCTGTCTTAAATTATTTCTGGAACAAGATGGGATCTTAATAAATCAATTAATTCACTGAAAACTCAATAAACAAATTATGTTGGCCTCTTAAGAGTTTATAACTTTTAAAAAAGTCTTCTATTTATTCACACACACACACACACACACACAAACTCAATCATTACTCATGTATACCCTTATGATTGTTTTAATGGAGAGATCAAAGAAGTAAGAAAATACTCTGAGAGCAGAATTTTCTAGGGTTCTGCCTTTTAGAACGGATTGATTTTGTGCCCACAACAAGAATATTCATTTGCAAACAGATCATTTGAGTTCGGAGTCTTTTTATTCAGTATTTACCATAATAAGTCTGATGATTGTACTCATAATAGTGGCACTCATAGGATGTAGGAAAGAGTAGTATTCAGTAGAAAAACAGGGAAGAATTAAGTATAAATCATTGGAATATCAGTGCATTAGATAGGAATGGCATAGTCATGTGCCTACAAAAGCATTATTTGCTTCAGAGTAAATGAGAAATTATTAAATGAATCAATAAGTAGCAAAACAGATGAAAAAATGATAAATACATGTCTACATAAATGCATTAATAAAGTAAACTTTTTCTGAACAACAAAACATCTTGAACAATGTACTTCTTGAATAGTAGTTTTTACACATGTTAGAGAAATACAACTTCATTTTTCTCACCACCTCTAAATGGCAAAACTCTGTTATTCTGTTATGAAACTCACTGAAACCAAACAACAAACAGAGAATTCAATAGGGTGGATCTCCACACATTGACTGGATCCTTGAAATTACCTGGGATGCCAATGATTTAAATACCCAGGTTCCATTTAGACATACTGAATTCAAATCTCCACAGGAGCGTTCTTAAGATTAGGTAAGACATCTTGCAAATAAATATGCCATATGTTGTAGAAAGTCACTTACTCTGATTATTTTATATCATATTGGCAATTGTAATAACTACCTTCCTTTTTAAGGGTTGGGATAACAAAGCAACAATTCTGACCTGATGTTATTTTTAATTTTTTGGTCCAAAAAAGAATGGGAAAAAAATTAAGTTTCTATGTTTTAAATGTCTGAGTAATGTACTTACTACAGTTTTCAGCTTTTCTATTGTCCCGGATTACTATTCTTTGGTTGATTGTGCTGAAGAGTGTTGTCCAGTTAATGGTATGATAATAACACAAGTTGCTGTTGTCAGTAATATAGATGTTTCCTGCGCTGATTTCCTTCAGGGACTGGAACTGTAGAGAGGTGATGCCCTGTTGCTTGAGGATAAGCAAGGAGAGGCCACTAAGGAGGGGGAAGGGAGAAAATGGAACCATGAGACACATTCTGGAGTAAAATAAGGCTGTCATATTTTATTTTTAAAAGAATGTTAATGGAGTGTAAATAGAGACTGAATCAGTAACTCTGTGTTTTGAATGATATTTGTTTTTACATGCTATATACAGTTTTTAAAGTAATAATTTGACCTCCCAAAGTAAAATTTCCATTGCTTACAGTTATGCATATTGGCAGTGTATCTCTATTTCTGTGTATATATTTACCACTGAAATATCTGCTCACTATCTTCCCACCCCAAGCCTTAACTTTACATTGTTCAATGATGAAATCCTGTATTAACACTAAAGAAGTGTTTATAAAACAATCGTTCATCTACTCAAAGTAAGACATTAATTCCTTTTTATGTAATAGATTTAGACATATAGACATACTTTCAGAGTATGTCTAAATAATTTCAGAAAATGATTATAGGTATTTAGCTTTACTTTAATACCTCAGACACCAGAACTGTAATAATTGAGGCATGTGTAAGTAAGGTTAGGAGACGGTAAAAAGTAAAGAATAAAACTAAACTAAAATTAGAAAAAGAAAACAAACTCAGATGCCTTGGGTATCTGGGGAAAAGGTCTCTAAAAGTTAAATAACAACTACCCTGTTTAGAATTGCTCACATCATGCACTCCATGCTTGGAAAATACTAATATTACTTTGAGTGACAGACGATTGAAAAATCAAGGAAACTACTTTTATTTTAATATAATCCACATTATTGTAATTATTTACTTTTTTACTTATTTTATTTTTTTACTTATTTACTTTTCCATTCTCTAAAGCATAAACATGCTTCCCATATTTCAATCAGTTAATGAATATTATTTTACATTTTGGAGATCAATGCTTTCCACTTTTATTTTTAGTTTTAAATATTCTTTGCTGTTAATATTTAGATTTATCTTCCATGGTTGTCAGAATGTGTGTGTGTGTGTTTGTGTGTGTGTATGCTCAATGATAAAGACCAAGATGCAGCTCTTTCTCTCAAATTTTGTCCCCATCATAACTATCTTGAGTTGTTGATTACAATGTTAGCACAATGTCTCGAATGGCTTATAATATTTATTCAAAGGATAGTAAAAGTTGTTTACATATAGCACTTTAATAGATTGTATCTCTTGACTATCCTTTCTTATTAAGCTCCATTTTCCTTTACATTTTTAAAACCTCTTATAAATATAACTTTTAAATTTTAATAGTGAAATTCAATGTACTTTTTATAAAACATTATTATAAAATCAATGATGATATTAATTTTGGAGATATTTTGAACTTAAGTAAACAAATTTTAAAAATTCTTATGTAAATTGACTTTTAATTGCTCATAAATAAGAACGTCATACAGATGACATTGAAGAAACCTGTTATTTACTCTTATAATGTGAATTTAAATTATTGACATTATAATTTTATCAATGTCCTTCTAAACCTGAATTTTCTTGTCCATTTATTAACCAGCAGAACATGTAGAATGGCGGACCTGTTCCTAAAACATCAGCCCTGTGATGTGTAGTTCAAATTATAGCACCAGAGACAAGAACAGAATCTCCTGGCACAACAGCATTTGTATCCTATACACCCGAGCCATTACCAAGTCACACAACTCTTATCTTTTAATTATGATAACATCTGATAAAAAAGAAAGTTTCGTTAATTGTTCATATCTTGCACCCCATACTTGCAAAATACTAATATTATTTTGAGTGACAGACAATTGAAAAAATCAAACTATGTATTCTGTAATACTTCATACCATCATTGGAGGTATTTTCAATGAGCTTATCTTTGGAAATAAGGATGGAAGCATGATTTCCCCAGAATCAGTAAATCAATAAGAGTGATGATTTTGACTTAATGCCCAGACGATGCTCCTCTTGAAATCTGTGAGACCTGCAACTTTAAACATATCCACTTACCTATAGAGTACTCTTCCACCAATGGTCACTAGGTTAGAAAAAACACTGAAATCAGTCATGTTTGGCGGCCATGACTGTATGTTCAGGAAACCTACAAGTGAAGAGTAGTAAAAATAAATCAGAATATCATTGTCTTAGTATTAGTGCTGATTTTTCTTGAAATATGGTGAAAACATGTTGAAAGGTGGGAAGTGAGAAAGGAGTAGTGAACATTTCTATTTTTGAAGCACTCTATTACGTATGTATTCTTCCAAGATTGAGTCTCTTACCCAGTAAAACTTTATATGTTGAAAGGTTTCAATGACTCAATTTGATTTATTCTTATAAATGCAAGAATGTAGTCTAACTAGATGAAGAGAAAAATATAGTTTCAATTTCTCTGAAATCTTTTACCTCTTCATCTGTATACTTACGATATCAGTGTCACCCTTATATTCTAAGACATTTATATACGTATCTAACCTTTCTCATTAGATTTTGCATTATTTTACGGTAAGTCCATGTCTGATTCATATCTATGGGCCCCACATTACCCACTAAGACAATGTTGAACACATTACAGGCTTAATATATATGTGCTAAATAAATGCTACATGTTATCCATGTTCAAGAGTACTTCTTTTGAAGAAGTAAACAGAAAAACATGGGTTCAAAGATCAGTTGACACTTGCAAGAGTTGTAATGTCAGACTTTCAAAGACACTCATTTTGTAATTCCATGGGCTTTCAAAATATGCATAAAAGCTAATACCATCTTTAAAAATAATACGAGTTTTTACAAACTAAAATCTGCTTTGAAAATTAGTTGCTTATTCCAATCTTATGTAACTTTTTCTGTTTTGTTTTCTTTTTTGTTGTTATTTTGTGATGGAGTCTCACTCTATTGCCAGGGTGGAGTGCAGCAGCGTGATCTTGGCTCACTGCAATCTCCACCTCCTGGGTTCAAGCAATTTTCCTGCCTCAGCCTCCTGAGTGGCTGGGATTACAGGCACGCACCACCACACCCAGCTAATTTTTGTATTTTTAGTAGAGACAGGGTTTCACCATGTTGGCCAGGATGGTCTCAATCTCCTGATCTCGTGATCCACCCGCCTTGACTTCTCAAAGTGCTGGGATTACAGGCATGAGCCACTGTGCCCAGCCAATCTTATGTAATTTTTTTTTTTTAAATTACGTTGTTCATAGCACAACAGTTGCAGTTTAAAAAATTACCTGTTATCTCTCTGACTGTCCGAAAGACATTCAGTTTCTCTGGGTCTATGGCTTCAATTGCATTGTAAGGGTCCCTAGAAAATCAAGAAAAAACGTAGCCAAATTTAAATTTTAATAAAGGAGTGAAAATATGAGAAATGTGACAGTAGTTATTTTATTCTAATTTAATTTTAATTAGCAATAGGGGCGTTATCAATGCATGTCTAAATTAATCTGTGCTAGATGTGGAGGAGGAATAATAGGTGTTTTGTGGACATTTTTGATGTCACAAAATATGAGATTTTCATCAAAGCCTATTCTAGATCTATAAGATTATTCAGATTGAACTATTCTGATGAAATTCTCAAAGATAGCAAGTTCATGTATGAACCACTTGACATTGCTTTGTTTTAAAAGTTTATTATTGATTTGGAAGAATATATATAGTCTAGAAATAAATTATATTATAGTGAGAACAACTGGTATTTCTGCTCCTCAAAGAAGTATACATTGCTAATAGTACCTGGAATTCATAAGAAGGATAGAAACAAGCACAGATAAAATTGACATTTTTTTCTTCTGTAGCTCTACATTTATCTACTCATGAATTTTCATAATATTTATGACATTGTCCAAAAGTATCTCTTCATACAGATTACTTAGAACCATCTTGTTCCTATCTAGCTTATTCATATTCACGTTTATAACACAGGAACTATTCGCTTCCATGTATATGAATTCAAGTAAGACTTCCAGTTTTGTTTTTTATTTTTAAGAAATCCACAGTAAGTTTTAAAATTTTATTACATTAAAAGACATTTCGTGCTATCCTAGGTAGACACCTCATATTAACATATATCATTTACAGAGAGATTAAATTTTATCCATTGGCTGCTTCTTCAAGATAGGTCAAAACTTCTAAGAACAGTGATCTTAGGCTTTTTTAGAAGTATGTATCTACCTGTAGCAGTCAAACAAATTTTATTCTTACTGTAGATATCTCTTCTTTTACCGGTCTCTGAGAACATTCCTTTTCGGTAGGGTGAATAACCACTAGTGATCCACTCTAAGTAGCCTTAATAGGGCTATCAATCAACATGCTCCATAATCGCCTGACAAACAGATAGGCATATGGCCTATGTCCTGAGGATTTGTGTCTGAATCCATTGGCATTTATTCATGCCAGCATTCAAGTCTTGAAAAGAGTATCAGTTCCAGCAACTTGATCTCTGGAACCACCTTGTACTGGCTTTCTGAACTTGGTTCATCAGCATATTCTTCTCTACTGCAAAGCATTCCACATCTTTAAAAAAAATTTGCTTGATTAAATTACTGTTTCAAACCAAGAAGTGCAATCAATACAATGTACTGCTAGTTTAACATGGAGTACTTTATACTAGGCTCAAATACTGGATATTGCTGAGGTTGGAGAAACACTAAAAATGTGTTTCCCTATAATTCACACATAAACTATTGATTAAAATTTTCTCAATGTCATATTAATATCTCACAAAAGCTTAAAGTCTCAATTAAACGTTCTAGCAAATTTTCTCTATTTACAAGCAAAGATATATGGAACAAATAACTATGCTTTCGATGAATATGAAGCCAAAAATGAAGTGTATCATGTAGGAAAACTCTTGCCTTCACTTTTTAATGTGCAAAGAATTTTGTATACAGAGGAAATATCAGCTCTGCAGTACAAGAATGAGCTTTCAACATTTGTTCTTTGATGAAAAGCAGTGTATAGAACAGCTCAGGTCATATAATCAAATATTCTGCCTTTATTGAGAAAGACTCAAAATTCAGGGCAAGCACACAATAACGGGGTCAGTCCAAACCTTTACTGAGAACACTTCTATGTTACCGGGAATGAAATGAATTCCGGAATGTTAACATGAAGCCCAACGGACCACAGATATTTTATACAGTTAATTTTAGAGATTCAGGACTCTTGTAAAATAAGTTGACAGAATTCCACTCACTGACTTCAAAGTATGTCTTGGGAGTTGCATCCTGTAGCCACTCGAAATACATAGTACTTTAAAACAATTAACTTTCCTAACTAAATTCAGAGCCATGCAAAAGAACGTTATGTCTATCCTGTCATTGTGTTTGGTGATCCAAAATAAAGCTCAGGAGAAAGACAGAGAAACATATTTTCATTTCCACTGAAATCACTTTGTTTTATCATCAAGCTTATTATTTCTCTTCCATTGTCTATCACCATTGCAGTCTACCATGTAAACCCTTTCTTGCCAGTGTCTCATTGTGACACAGCATGAACATGCTTATTTGGTGAGTATTTTGTTACTCTAAGCACATGCCCATCAACAGTGTAAAACATAACAAAACATGAAGGAAAAGTTTTCCTAATGATAACCCTAAGCACTACACTTTCCTGCAGTTCCTATCCTAAATAAGAAAATGAGTACCTACTACTATTTCTGGCAATGGTACTATTGTACTGTAAACTAAACTTGGCAATTAACTTTCTTGAGCCCAATTATATATTAAAATTTTAATTGATAAATTGCCATCTTTTATGGAGCAACTTATTTTTAAAAAGCATAACAACCTCATTAAATTGTTATTTTTGCATTTTATTAGTTAAAAACATCTCAGCTATTTTAATTAAACCATACGATCTTATTAAGAGCTAGTTAGTAAAATACTGCGGGTAATGGAAATTAAGTGAGGTAAAACATTTCTTTAATTCATTGCAAGTTTTCTGCTTATAATACTCTGTATTGTTCACCTTTAAAATATCTCTGTGCTTACACACACAAACATACACACACACAAATTACATTCATGACCATACTTGTATCTACACATATATAACATGTCTAAGTCTACTGAATTAACTCTATAGCCATACTTTCCTCAGATGAAAGAGAAAGGCTTCAGAATATATGTTTCATGCTGGCATGACAGTGAGAATAAAGAATACATCATAATTCATTTATATGTTTGTCCTGGAAAATACCTTATAAATTATGCTTGAGACCCAATTATAATTATAATTTTAAATATTCCAGGTATAAGTGCTATCATCAAGGACAAATAATCATCTAAACTAAGAACCATGACTCATCATAAGGAAAATTTTGCCTTTATTTGGTTTCCAAAAGTCTATATAAGACTATAATCAAGTCTATAAAATTAATATTTGTTGCACAACATGCTGTGCTATAAACGAGACATAGGCACTGCGATTTTTCTTTTGCACTGTCTTCTTCTCCTCTTGTTTTGTTTTTTATTGATTTTCATTTCTCTGCACTGTCTTCTCCTCCTCTTGTTTTGTTTTTTATTGATTTTCATTTCTCTCTGTTCTCATCCTTCTCTCTCTCTCTCTCTCACTATCTTTCCCTCTTTCCCCACACTTCCAACCTTCTATTTGATACCATTTGTTAAGGTTTTACAATATGCCAGGCACTGCGCTGAGCAATTCAAAACAACTTTTGTTTTTAATCACCACAATAATCATACGAAATAGGTATTTATTGTTAATCCATTTCTCAAGTTTTTTATTGGAGGAAACCTAGTGTTTGACGTGAGAGAAAGCCACCCAATTCAACGCAAATCCTCCATGGTGGAGATACAAATCACATTCCAATCTGCTCTGGATCCAATTGTCCAAGAAGAAATTCCAACTCTCATTTTCTAAGTTTATGCTTGAGACAAACTTGGTTTACTTTTCTACTTCTAATCCATGTAAGTTGATTTTCCATAAGTAATTTTTCACCTGGATGAATGAGCAATATTTTTCTCCTTAGAAGTCAGGGTTAGTCTAACGTAGTATTCTTCCAATAAACTTGGAAATGCACGCTCCTTATTGCCTGATGCATTTTTATTCATTGGACTACCTGTTTCCATTTTTTATTACATTTATTTATTAAACATTCCTCCACTCTGGGCCAGAGGTGAATATATATATATGGCTACATATTATATATATATATAGAGAGAGTCATTTTATAACTAGTAGATATCTAGAGATTTAATAATTATGTTCTATGATGAACCAAGACTAAAATAATCTGAACCTCACTAAATAAAATATTTTTGAAACCTTCCTACCCATGTTTTATCTTTAAGAATTTTAGCCTTAGCAGGTCACTTTTGGTGGTCTGCAATCTTTCTACTGTCACAGAATTCTTGCAGTATTTCTCACTGGGGGCAGCATCACCCCACTAACAGGAAGTTGGCACATCTGTAGAGCTGCTTCAGTTGTAACAGAGACTGGTGGATCCTGTAGTTTACAGGGTTTATCACAAGGTTGTTAATTTCTCTTAAATCAAAGGATTGCATCATGTTTTATACAACCTTAAAATGTCCTACTAGACATTTAGGACCTCATATGTGCAAACTTCATGCTTGGTTATACTCTGGCCAGGTATAATTCCCTAGTCGTGTTGCTCCAATTTCACTTGATCTTAGCCAAAAAGTCGAGAAGCAATTTACTCCAATTTCAATGAAAGTCATTTCCCTCTTTCTTTTGTCATATAACAATGTGTCTGGCTAGTGGTTTTCTCTTCCAGTGGTCAGTTGTTCCTCTGCTTTTTATTTCCTGGTACTTCTTACACAAAAATGTCTTCTAATCTCATTTTTCATAAATTCAAACTTTTATATAATTGGAAACTGGGCATTCCCCTAACAATACTTATTTTATTGTACCTTACTTTTTTTGTATTTTTTTAAAATTACAACTAAAGAATTATAATAATTAAATATATATATATATATTTAGGTTACATTATCTATAAATTTTATTTCAGAATTGAAAAGTGGCAATTTTTTAATATATAAAAGCGGAATGTTGGGCCCGATAAGGATAAAAACAACTTGTCTAATGCAGTTCATGTGAATATGATTTCAAATCATTCCCCATAGTGAAAGGCTTGAGGCTAATTCATTTATTATTTCCAGGTGAAAGTAGGCAATGTGAGTCAAAGTGGCTCTATCTTCTTATTTCTCAGAAGACATTATCAGCATAATGTAATCTTACATTCATGTGATATTTGGTTTTAAACATAGTCAAATTGTGGGTATATTGCTTTATTAAATAGATGCATTAAATTATGAAGAAGCACCTAAATATTGTACCAGGTCTCCTATGCAATAGGGAAAGGAGGGTAAGACAGCAATGTAAATGGATTCGGAAGGCCAGTGCGGACTATGGTAAAGTTGATTAAGTGTGTCCCATCTCAAAATGACTAGTGCTACTGATATGCTTTGCCTGTGTCCTCATCAAAATATCACATTGAATTGTAGCTCCTACAATTCCCACATGTTGTGGGAGGGACCCAGTGGGATGTAACTGAATCATGGGGGTGGGTCTTTCCCATGCTGTTCTCATGATAGTGAATAAGTCTCACGAGATCTGATGGTTTTCTACAGGGGAGCTCCCCTACACAAACCGTCTCTTGCCTGCCACCATGTATGACATGCATTTCTCCTCCTTTGCCTTCCATCATGATTGTGAGGCCTCCCCAGCCATGTGGGACTGTGAGTCCACCAAACCTCTTTTTTCTTTGTAAATTACCCAGTCTCGGGTGTGTCTTTATTAACAGCGTGATAACTGATTAATATGGCTACGCAGTTCCAACAAATTGTTGCCATGTAGGAATATGGGCTGAGAATTACCAAGTCTATACATTTTAAAACGTAAGTAAAAACAAAAAAACAAAAGAACAAAAAACATTTCTTAAGACAGATACAACAATTATGGGGTGGCAGCTGCACACATACTATTATGCTATCTAACATGGGACCGTATTAAAAGCTACCTATTAAAATAAACAAATATTTAGCAATAATGCAAATAATTGATTTGAATGAAAAGAAACACTTTGTTCTATTGTTCTTGCCATTCCCATTTGGACATATTTATTCATATTATGTTAAATTAGTTTGCTTTTAGAAATGATCTGATATATGTTCAGAGTAAGATTTTGAATTGAAACATATGAGAGATATTCTTTATCTGTAGCCTGCAGCGCTAATATTTAGGGATTAAGTAGTAATATAGACAAACAGATAACATACAATGTTAAAATACTGACATTCAAAGAATGCAAACACGTTTGTTTTCCAGTTAAAACCAGCAGGGGATTCTGTAATGAAGGAGCCCAGATAAATCACGTTACAATTTTTATTACCAAAATGAAACTCATTTAGCAGCATCTCTCACAGTGGTGCTAACTTCCCAACTTAAGGGAAAAAAGACAAAAATAATACATCAGGACATCAGGACAAAGAATTTCTGGAAGAAGCTCAGGGGAATTTCAACTTACTGATTAGTTTTATGTGAGACATTTTAAAGGATATTAATTCATGTTTTCTCACGAATCAGTTAGAAGTTTGAATGAATTTTCCTCTAAACATATCTAAAAATAAGTCAAGCTTGCTGAAAACTGTGGATTTGAGGAGAATATCCTAAAACATAATTTAGTTTAAATACAAATTTATATTTTCAACCTTAAATAGTCACCAAACTAAAATTTGAGCACATTCCAAAACAGGTATTTTGGAATGTCATTATACTTTCATTATACTATAATGTCATTATACTATATTATACTGCCATTACTGGTGAAATCAGGCCCTTGCTTTTGTTTTGAGGAGCATTAATGAAAGGTGAAACTCTTCAGGTTCCAGAAGAATCAAATAAACACAACTAAAGAATCTCTTCAGTTTCCTCTACACTTTGTAAAATAGCTTGCACAAAAATGTAATACTGACCCGTGAATACCAGTGACTAGAAAGATCAAATTCCCATTGATCTTGGTACAGTTTATGAATTTGTCAATGTTACTGGAATCCACAGTCTGAGCTGACATCAATGATCCTGTGCCAATGCCATCACAAGCTGTAGAAACAAGACTCAGAGTTAGGGGACTGAGAAACTTATTTTTGGCCAATAAATCATTGCATCTTCATTGTAAAATAGCAGAGTATTTTTAATTGCAACATATAAAAATATATTACAAATTTTGTTTTCTAAAAAGTAAAATAATTATTCATTCATTCAACATTCACTACTGGTTCTGCTTTAACAACTTGTCCCTGCATTAAAATCGAATGACCATGACTCATCATAGAAATTACATTTTATATCAAGACCCAGTATACACACACAACACATACATAAGTTTAACAGAAATTTTATCAATCAATACTCCTCCTAGCAACATAAAATTATCTATTTTCTACTTTATTTGAAAATATCATTTTTAATGATTTTGAAATGCTGGTAACTTTAGTAAAATAATTTCATGGCTTACATACTAATGCTCTACAACTTGCAATTTTAAAAACAGTGGTCTAATGGAGAATATATGTAAATAAAGAGTCTAATGATGTGAATTATAACCAAAATCAAGGGCCATTCAAATATTTATGCTTAAATTGAACATGCTTTCTGAAGCTTCTAATTTAAACAAACAAACAAAACAACTTTTGTGTGGGGGGGGGCGCGGGGTGGTGTATAGAGAAATAGAGAGAGGGGATAAGGAAAAAACAGAGAGAAAGAGAGAAAAGACCATGTAAAGTAAGTCTGGAGTTTGTCCTTTTCTAAGGCACTCCCTGATACCTTGAAAACTTTAACAACATTCCTGAGATTTAGACTATATTTTCATCTGGCTTAATTTAGGTTTCATTCTGGTGAGGATTTAGACTACACACAGCTGGAAGAGATTCCTTCCTCCACTAGAATTCCATGGCATGAATTATCTGATATATTTATTTTAAACTTATGTTAAAGTTCCCTGTCATTTCATAGATCTCATCTTCCCAAATATATTTTTAAGATCTGGAGAGTAACTTTCAGGTCCCTATGCATCACTTTTTATGCTTAGCAGATAAATTTGTATACAGTGCCAAGCAACTAATATGTGTTGTGATGCCAACATAACCATGTGAACTCTTGTTTTTTAACAAAGCTTTTAAGATTTCCTATTGACAGAATAACATGTAACTGAGTTCCTATCAGTGTTACACCTGAATTTTTTTCTGGACCATTTTAGTAGATATAATTCAAACTCAATAATATACAGTGCTATAAAAGTTCATATTTTGAGTGACTGTCCAAAATTATGGAAAGCATGTGTGGGCAGGTTTTGGTTGTGAGAGTGGGTTTATATTAAAAAGTTGGTACACTTAAAATTGAATTAAAAACCTTGTTATATAGGCCCAGTTCTAACTAAATAATCTGAGCTACCACTCACCTTTTGGGCAAATGTCAGTGCAAGGTTTACACATTTTAATCCCATTTTCTTCTACTTCCATCTTGGAACTAGGGCAGGCACGCACACAAGAACTGGAATCTACCACAAAGTTATCTGTTTTTTTTTTTTTTTTTTTTAAAAAAAAAGGTAAAATAAGCATTAATGTTAACATTCAGCAAACAAGTTCAAAACAAGATATTTTATGGTTTGGAAATGATTAGCTTCATTGATAGTGTTTATGTATCTTCCCCTTAAACAACTCTTTGTTTAAATATCTCAACCTGAAATCGTATTTCCAGTCAAATGCAATGTGTGTTAACATCAACTAGTACTTGCTTGGTTACTGCTCCACATCCTGAATTGCCCCCAAGATAGACTAGATTTCTTTTATATGCTTAGGAAACTACATGACATTTAGCTTGCGTGTTTCAATAGTTCCACTTCATTTCATGACATGATGCAACTTTAAAGACTAAAAATACTTCAAGTTCATGAAGCATAAATGAAGCTTAAGTTGAACTGCCTTGGATTAAGAGAGTACACTTCACATCAAGGAGAAAATGCTTAAAATGTGTTCTATTTTTCAATGGAGTGCCACAAAAACTTTCTCATATTTTTACACGAAGAAACAAAATAAAATTGGAAAGGGTAGCACTTTGGAAAAGGTACATCAAATAGACAAGGAGCATTTTGTTACTCAATACTTGGATTAAATGTCTAGGAGTCCAGTGACCTGGGATATGCCAGAACATCCCCTCCAAAATAAAGGACAAATTGTTGCATCTAAAGGCTCTCACAATAAATGGAAACACAATCAATACCTGCTAGGCCACTCTGGTTTTAAAAGTAGCATCCTTCCATGCCTGGGAATATTGCTCTGGCACAATATGCAATGTTGTGGAATGCTTACAGCGTTGAGGGGTGCGCAAAGCAGAAAAGGCATATGATGTAGATCTAGGCTGTGGTGCAAGCAGTTTTGCTACTTGGGCCATAAAACACAAGAGGCTCAATATTGGAAGCATCTACAGTGGGAAAATATGCCATGTAGTTTTATGGCAAATTTCATCAGAAAATCACAACAGAGACTTCTAGGTTTTTAGAGCTAAGCTATGCCACCTGTAGCATAGGATAGTACACCATTTAATAAACAGCTTTTGACGTGCTTCTGGGTCCTGGTAGAGGTGGGTCTTGGGTCAGACCTTGTAGCCAGAATTGCCTATTATGAATAGGGTTTTGCTATAATGTTACAATGTCATCATATTGGGCAGTTCCAATAGCAATCCATTGTAAAATTAAAGTAGTATATAAGCAGGGGCAGAAGCACAAGTAAACTGCATAAGCAAATGGTTAAGACCCCCCAACGCCATCCACCACTGAGCTGGTCCCTCTCAGTCAGGTCATACCTATGGTTTGTGGGGGCTGAGAGAAGGCACTTAAGAAAAACTAACAGAGTAAGACACAAACTAGACTAGGCATGTGGATACTAGCTGAAAATGGATGGCAGCTTCTCTGTCTGTGGTCTCACCTATGAGTGGACTTGAAACACAGAGACATGAGAAAATCTTACCAACAGGCATAATTTTTGGTAGCAAAACTGATTACTCATTTTGTATGAAAAGAGAAGTTGCTTGACCTTAGAATATATATGAACTCATGAGCTTATCCTGAGAGAAACACTGGAAAACTTGAGAAGAAAGAGAATCTGGGGCAAAGAGATATGTGAGAATCCATGGAAGTGGGTACAAAGTATGGAGAAATTTGTATTCCAAGTCAACATCCACATGAAAGCCTCCACCACAACAAAGAGGCACTTTGTTGGCATGATATCAAAGTCTGATCTTGCTTTCTTCCCTTCTCCAAAAAGTGTTGATTTTGAGACTGCTCCTTATCATAACCTAATTTCTATCTCAGGGGAACCCAACCTGCAACAGGTACGTACACGATATTAAATAGCCATTCTTTGTTCCAGGTCTGGTGATATGGTTTGGATCTGTGTCCCCAGCCAAATCTCATGTAAAATTATAACCCCAGTATTGGAGGTGGGACCTGGAGGGAGGTGAGTGAATCATGGGGGCGGCTTCTCATGGTTTAACACCATCCTCCTTGGTGTTGTCGTGACAAGAGTGAGTTAGCATGAGATCTGGTTGTTTAAAAGTGTGTAACACTTCCTGCCCCTCTCTTCCTCCTGCTCCAGCCATGGAAGACATACTTGCTTTCCCTTTACCTTCACTGTGATTGAAAGTTTCCGGAGCTCTCCTCAGGGTGTCCTGTACAGCCTGCAGAACCATGAGCCAATTGTACCTCTTTTGTTTATCAATTACCCAGTCACAGGTATTTCTTTTTTTTTTTTTTTTTGTTATACTTTAAGTTCTAGGGTACATGTGCACAATGTGCAGGTTTGTTACATATGTATACTTGTGCCATGTTGGTGTGCTGCACCCATTAACTCGTCATTTACATTAGGTATATCTCCTAATGCTATCTCTCGCCCCTCCCCGCTCCCCACAATAGGACCTGGTGTGTGATCTCATTGTTCAATTCCCACCTGTGAGTGAGAACACGCGATGCGGTGTTTGGTTTTCTGTTCTTGTGATAGTTTGCTGAGAATGACGGTTTCCAGCTGCATCCATGTCCCTACAAAGGACACAAACTCATCCTTTTTTATGGCTGCCTAGTATTCCATGGTGTATATGTGCCACATTTTCTTAATCCAGTCTGTCACTGATGGACATTTGGGTTGATTCCAAGTCTTTGCTATTGTGAATAGTGCCACAATAAACATACGTGTGCATGTGTCTTTATAGCAGCATGATTTATAATCCTTTGGGTATATCCCCAGTAATGGGATGGCTGAGTCAAATGGTATTTCTAGTTCTAGATCCTTGAGGAATTGCCACACTGTTTTCCACAATGGTTTAACTAGTTTACAGTCCCACCAACAGTGTAAAAGTGTTCCTGTTTCTCCACATCCTCTCCAGCACCTGTTGTTTCCTGACTTTTTAATGATTGCCATTCTAACTAGTGTGAGATGGTATCTCATTGTGGTTTTGATTTGTATTTCTCTGATGGCGAGTGATGATGAGCATTTTTTCATGTGTCTGTAGGCCGTATGAATGTCTTCGGTTGAGAAGTGTCTGTTCATATCCTTTGCCCACTTTTTCATGGGGTTGTTTGTTTTTTTCTTGTAAATTTGATTGAATTCTTTATGGGTTCTGGATATTAGCTCTTTGTCAGATGAGTACATTGCAAAAATTTTCTCCCATTCTGTCAGTTGCCTGTTCATTCTGATGGTAGTTTTTTTTGCTGTGCAGAAGTTCTTTAGTTTAATTAGATCCCATTTGTCGATTTTGGCTTTTGGCTTTTGTTGCCACTGCTTTTGGTGTTTTAGACATGAAGTCCTTGCCCATGCCTATGTCCTGAATGGTATTACCTAGGTTTTCTTCTAGGGTTTTTATGGTTTTAGGTCTAACATTTAAGTCTCTAATCCATCTTGAATTAATTTTCGTATAAGGAGTAAGGAAAGGATCCAGTTTCAGCTTTCTACTTATGGCTAGCCAATTTTCCCAGCACTATTTAATAAATAGCGAATCCTTTCCCCATTTCTTGTTTTTGTCAGGTTTGTCAAAGATCAGATGACTGTAGATGTGTGGTATTATTTCTACTTATGGCTAGTCAATTTTACCAGCACCATTTATTAAATAGGGAATCCTTTCCCCATTTCTTGTTTTTGTCAGGTTTGTCAAAGATCAGATGGCTGTAGATATGTGGTATTATTTCTGAGGGCTCCGTTCTGTTTCATTGGTCTCTATCTCTGTTTTGGTACCAGTACCATGTTGTTTTGGTTACTGTAGCGTTGTAGTGTAGTTTGAAGTGAGGTAGCATGATGCCTCCAGCTTTGTTCTTTTGGCTTAGGATTGTCTTGGCAATGTGAGCTGTTTTTTGGTTCCATATGAACTTTAAAGTAGTTTTTTCCAATTCTGTGAAGAAAGTCATTGGTAGCTTTATGGGGATGGCCTTGAATCTATAAATTACCTTGCGCAGTATGGCCATTTTCATGATATTGATTCTTCCTATCCATGAGCATGGTATATTCTTCCATTTGTTTGTGTCCTCTTTTATTTCACTAAGCAGTGGTTTGTAGTTCTCTTTGAAGAGGTCCTTTCATCCCTTGTAAGTTGGATTCCTAAGTATTTTATTCTCTTTGAAGCTATTGTTAATGGGAGTTCATTCATGATTTGGCTCTCCGTTTGTCTGTTACTGGTGTATAAGAATGCTTGTGATTTTTGTACATTAATTTTGTATCCTGAGACTTTGCTGAAGTTGCTTATCAGCTTAAGGAGATTTGGGGCTGAGATGATGGGGTTTTCTAAATATACAATCATGTCATCTGCAAACAGGGACAATTTGACTTATTCTTTTCCTAACTGAATACCCATTATTTCTTTCTCTTGCCTGATTGCCCTACCCAAAACTTCCAACACTATGTTGAATAGGAGTGGTGAGAGAAGGCATCCCTGTCTTGTGCCAGTTTTCAAAGGGAATGCTTCCAGTTTTTGCCCATTCAGTATGATATTGGCTGTGGGTTTGTCATAAATAGCTCTTATTATTTTGAGATATGTTCCATCAATACCGAATTTATTGAGACTTTTAAGCATGAAGGGCTATTGAATTTCATCAAAGGCCTTTTCTGCATCTATTGAGATAATCATGTGGTTTTTGTCTTTGGTTCTGTTTATATGCTGGATTACGTTTATTGATTTGCGTATGTTGAACCAGACTTGCATCCCAGGGATGAAGCCCACTTGATCATGGTGGATAAGCTTTTTGATGTGCTGCTGGATTCAGTTTGCCAGTATTTTATTGAGGACTTTTGCATCGATGTTCATCAGGGATATTGGTCTAAAATTCTCTTTTTTTGTTGTGTCTCTGCCAGGCTTTGGTATCAGGATGATGTTGGCCTCATAAAATGAGTTAGGGAGGATTCCCTCTTTCTCTATTGATAGGAATAGTTTCAGAAGGAATGGTACCAGCTCCTCCTTGTACCTCTCGTAGAATTTGACTGTGAATCCGTCTGGTCCTGGCCTTTTTTTGGTTGGTAGGCTATTAATTATTGCCTCAATTTCAGAGCCTGCTATTGGTCTATTCAGGGATTCAACTTCCTCCTGGTTTAGTCTTGGAAGAGTGTAAGTGTCCAGGAAATTATCCATTTCTTCTAGGTTTTCTGGTTTATTTGCATAGAGGTGTTTATAGTATTCTCTGATGGTAGTTTGTATTTCTGTGGGGTCGGTGGTGATATCCCCTTTATCATTTTTTATTGTGTCTATTTGATTGTCCTCTCTTTTCTTATTTATTAGTCTTGCTAACAGTCTATCAATTTTGTTGATCTTTTCAAAAAACCAGCTCCTGGATTCATTGATATTTTGGAGGGTTTTTTGTGTCTCTATCTCCTTCATTTCTGCTCTGATCTTAGTTATTTCTTGCCTTTTGTTAGCTTGTGGATGTGTTTGACTTGCTTCTCCAGTTCTTTTAATTGTGATGTTAGGGTGTCAATTTTAGATCTTTCCTGCTTTCTCTTGTGGGCATTCAGTGCTATAAATTTCCCTCTACACACTGCTTTAAATGTGTCCCAGAGATTCTGGTATGTTGTATCTTTGTTCTCATTGGTTTCAAAGAACATCTTTATTTCTGCCTTCATTTCATTATGTACCCAGTAGTCATTCAGGAGCAGGTTGTTCAGTTTCCATGTAGTCTAATGGTTTTGACTGAGTTTCTTAGTCCTGAGTTCTAGTTTGATTGCACTGTGGTCTGAGAGACAGTTTGTTGTGATTTCTGTTCTTTTACATTTACTGAGAAGTGCTTTACTTCCAACTCTGTGGTCAATTTTTGAATAAGTGTGATGTAGTGCTGAGAAGAAGGTATATTCTGTTGATTTGGGGTGGAGAGTTCTATAGATGTCTATTAGGTCTGCTTGGTGCAGAGCTGAGTTCAATTCCTGGATATCCTTGCTAACTTTCTGTCTCATTGATCTGTCTAATTTGACAGTGGGGTGTTAAAGTCTCCCATTATTATTGTATGGGAATCTAAGTCTCTTTGTAAGTCTCTAAGGACTTGCTTTATGAATCTGGGTGCGCCTGTATTGGGTGCGTATATATTTAGGATAGTTAGCTCTTTCTGATGAATTGATCAATTTACCATTATGTAATGGCCTTCTTTGTCTCTTTTCATCTTTGATCGTTTAAAGTCTGTTTTATCAGAAACTAGGATTGCAACCCCTGCTTTTTTGTTGTTGTTGTTTTGCATTTGCTTAGTAGATCTTCCTCCATCCCTTTATTTTGAGCCTATGTGTGTCTCTGCATGTGAGATGGGTCTCCTGAATATAGCAAACTGATGTGTCTTGACTCTATATCCAATTTGATAATCTGTGTCTTTTAATTGGACTTTTTAGACCATTTACATTTAAGGTTAATATTGTTATGTGTGAACTTGATCCTGTCATTATGATATTAGCTGGTTATTTTGCTCGTTAGTTGGTACAGTTTCTTCCTAGCATCAATGGTCTTTACAATTTGGCATGTTTTTGCAGTGGCTGGTACCGGTTGTTCCTTTCCATGTTTAGTGCTTCCTTCAGGATCTCTTGTAGGGCAGGCCTGGTGGTGACAAAATCTCTAAGCATTTGCTTGTCCGTAAAGGATTTTATTTCTCCTTCACTTATGAAACTTAGTTTGGCTGGATATGAAGTTCTGGGTTGAAAATTCTTTTCTTTAAGAATGTTGAATATTGGCCCCCACTCTCTTCTGGCTTGGAGAGCTTCTGCTGAGAAATCTGCTGTTAGTCTGATGGGCTTCCCTTTGTGGGTAACCCGACCTTTCTCTCTGGAGTTGTTCTTCTCGAGGAGTATCTTTGTGGCATTCTCTGTATTTCCTGAATTTGAATGTTGGCCTGCCTTACTAGGTTGGGGAAATTCTGGATGATATCCTGAAAAGTGTTTTCCAACTTGGTTCCATTTCCCGCTCACTTTCAGGCATCCCAATCAGACGTAGATTTGGTCTTTTCACGTAATCCCATATTTCTTGGAGGCTTTGTTCATTTCTTTTTACTCTTTTTTTCTCTACACTTCTCTTCTTGCTTCATTTCATTCATTTTATCTTCAATCACTGATACTCTTTCTTCCAGTTGATCAAGTTGGTTACTGAAGCTTGTGAAATTGTCACGTAGTTCTTGTGTCATGGTTTTCATCTCTATCAGTTCGTTTATGATATTCTCTGCATTGATTATTCTAGTTATCCATTCTTCCATTCTTTTTTCAAGGTTTTTAGTTTCTTTGCACTGGGTATGTAGTTCCTCCTTTAGCTCTGAGAAGTTTGATCAACTGAAGCCTTCTTCTCTCAACTCGTCAAAGTCATTCTCCGTACAGCTTTGTTCCATTGCTGGTGATGAGCTGCATTCCTTTGGAGGGGGAGATGTGCTCTGATTTTTTGAATTTCCAGCTTTTCTGCACTGCTTTTTCCCCATCTTTGTGGTTTTATCTGCCTTTGGTCTTTGATGATGGTGACGTACTGATGTGGTTTTGGTGTGGGTGTCCTTTCTGTTTGTTAGTTTTCTTTCTAACAGTCAGGACCCTCAGCTGCAGGTCTGTTGGAGTGTGCTTGAGGTCTACTCCAGACCCTGTTTGCCTGGGTATCAGCAGCGGAGGCTGCAGAAGATATAATATTGCTGAACAGCGAGTGTTGCTGCCTGATTCTTGCTCTGGAAGTTTCATCTCAGAGGTGTACCCAGCCATGTGAGGTGTGAGGTGTTGCTCTGTACCTAGTGGGGGATGTCTCCCAGTTAGGCTACTCAGGGGTCAGGGACCCAGTTGAGCAGGCAGTCTGTCTGTTTTCAGATCTCAACCTCCAGACTGGGAGAACCACTGCTCTCTTCAAAGCTGTCAGACAGGGACATTTACATCTGCAGAGGTTTCTGCTGCTTTTTGTTTAGCTATGCCCTGTTCCCAGAGGTGGAGTCTAAAGAGGCAGGCAGGCCTCCTTGAGCTGAGGGGGGCTCCACCCAATTCGAGCTTCCAGGAGGCTTTGTTTACCCACTTAAGCCTCAGCAATGGTGGGCGCCCCTCCCCCAGCCTTGCTGCTGCCTTGCAGTTAGATCTCAGACTGCTGTGCTAGCAATGAGGGAGGCTCCGTGGGCATGGGACCCTCTGGGCCAGGTGTGGGATATAATCTCCTGGTGTGCTGTTTGCTAAGACCCATGGTAAAGCACAGTATTAGGGTGGGAGTTACCCGATTTTCCAGGTGTTGTGTGTCTCAGTTTCCCTTGACTAGGAAAAGGAATTCCCTTCCCCTTTGCACTTCCCAGGTGAGGCAATGCCTCGCCCTGCTTCAGCTCTCGCTGGTTGGGCTGCACCCGCTGACCAGCACCGACTGTCTGATATGCCCCAGTGAGATGAACCCGGTACCTCAGTTGAAAATGCAGAAATCACCCATCTTCTGTGTCACTCAGGCTGGGAACTGGAGGCTGGAGCTGTTCCTATTTGGCCATCTTGGGTGCCCCCCAGGTATTTCTTTATAGCAGCATAAGAACCAACTAATACATCTTGGGAAATACACTACAATGAAACACTTTCACATTTCTACCGAGTGGAATGAGCAAGTAGTATAATTAGCCTTATATCAGTTAGATTCAAGTTTTGCAGCCAAATGAGTTTCAGAACATGTATTTTTGGAGTTTTTAAATTTCAGAAATCTGGATTAGGAAATGTAGGCCTGCATTTAGAAGCTTAATGTCCTTGTTTTCCCGAGAAAGCTTCAATTTGGCAAACCAAGCCATGTAAGCCAGGCCCATCAGAGATTTAAATTTTTTCATAGACAAATACTGAAGTGCTTTAAATTACCCTGCAGTTTGAGATACATAAACTAATTTAAGAAAGGAAGACTGCAAGTTACCACATTTAAAGTAAACAAGTCATGTAATTTCACACAATAGGTCTTCATGTTTAGCCACTTGCTACAGTTTGGAGTTGACAGCTTTCAGGTGAACCACTATAAAGGCTATAGTAAAGAAAAGGGGAATTCTTGAGTTCAAATTTACCTGGTACTTCTGCTCTCACCCAACCCTTGGGCTTCAACTAAAGGACTTGAATAAAGGGAAAGCACCAAAAAAAAAAATACTCCAAGAAAGCATAGGTTTGACTGTCTCTGGGAAATGCATCCTAATTTGAAGGTAGTACATTAGGTAGTAATATAATATATGTCTAAGAAAAGGGAAAATATCATTTAGCCCCATCCTACAATACTGCCAAGCCCTCAGTTTTCTAAGGATGGTAAATGGTGACATATAGGGTGACTTTAGATAAGAGGTTATTAGATGAAAAGGACTGGTGTGAATATTAAAATATTTAAGATGCAAAATCTTTGCTGTCTTGGCATTAGTGTGCCTGTGACTTTAAAATGCTAATTAAGAGACATATGAAACACATATATATTTATGTATACACATAAAGAAGTCAAAGTACAATTTTTATTTTAGTAGATATGAACATGTTACATAACAATGACTAGAATTGTGTTTTCAAAGTCTTTTTAAATAATATACCCCTTTTGGCCTGGCACGGTGGCTCATGCCTGCAATCCCAGAACTTTGTGAGACTGAGGCAGGTGGATTACCTGAGATCAGGAGTTCAAGACAGCCTGGCCAATATGTTTGTCATGTTGATGAACCCAGACTCTACTAAAAATACAAAAATTAGCTGGGCATGGTGGCATTGCCTGTAATTCCAGCGACTCAGGAGGCTGAGGCAGGGGAATTGCTTGAACCTGGGAGACAGAGGTTGCAGTGAGTGGAGATTGTGCCATTCCACTCCAGCCTGGGTGACAGAATGAGACTCTGTCTCCAAAAAAATAAAAAATCTACTCCTCTCATCCTTATATCCTATCTCTTTGATTGTTATAATGGCTTTGGAAAGAAAGGAGGGAAGATATATATATTTATTTATATACATATTTATATATATAGAGAGAGAAACAGAGTTTCACTCTTTTTGCCCAGGCTGTAGTGCAACTGCATGATCTCGGCTCACTGCAACCTCTGCCTCCCGGGTACAAGTATTCTCCTACCTCAACCTTCCAAATAGCTGGGATTACAAGTGTGTGCCACCACGACCAGCTAATTTTTGTATTTTTAGTGGAGATGGGATTTCACTATGTTGGCCAGGCTGGTCTCAAACTCCTGACCTTACATGATCTGTCTGCCTCGGCCTTCCAAAGTGCTGGGATTACAGGCATAAGCCACCTCGCCCGGCCAGAAGATATAATTTTTATAACCCACATCTTAAAGAAGAAGAAATAGAGAACTGAAGGTTTTATTTAAAAATCACATGACTAATAAGGGAACAAAGCCACAATCCATAGCCACTCTAATCCCATGTTCCTTATACAGATTGAGTATACTTTATTCAAAATGCTTGGGACCAGATGTGTTTCAGATTTCAGAATGTTTTGGATTTTGTAATATTTGCACAAACATAATGAAATACCTTGCAGATAAACCCCAAGTCTAAAAGCAATATTCAGTTTTTATGATTCCATATATCTTATACACATGACCTGAGGTAATTTTATACAATATTTTAAGTAATTTTTGGTGTGAAACACAGTTTGGGTACATTGAACCATCAGAACAAAGGTGTCACTATCTCAGTCACCCACATAGACAATCTGTAGTTGTTTGGCATCACTGTCATTCATAACACCAAATTTATATACTACTGACAAGCAATCATATTCTTACACTTATTCACATACAAATACGTAAAAGTAAAAAAAATGATATATCACTAACACAGTGAAAAGATAATGTGTTCGGAATAACTAGGTATCACAGTAGAATCACTAGAATACCTGTATCAGCTGTGTAACAACAGCAACAACAAATAATGCAGGCTTTTAGTGTCCACCTATGATGCTGTGTTTTGATTAAAAAGTTACAATACACTGTGTTTTCTTAGGTAAAAGAAACAGCGGAAACAGCTGAGAAACTAGGGAATGGGTCCTACAGGGATAAGGGGGCTTTCTGCTGGATGGCTTTTTAAAATGTTTCCTCCAGGGTCATCTTCCCATTAACAACAGTGAATTTTGTCTTAGAAGTCTCTTTTTGATTTTATAAACTCCCATGATTTCTTGTTCTGTTATGAATGCACCATGCTCTAGTCCTTCAATGAGCCCATAACACATTTTCATCATGTCATCTGTAGGTACTTTTTGTGCAATGTTAAAAACATTTTCATTGTCACTATTACCACAATCGCTTTGATTCAGAGTGACTTCTGCAATTTCACCATCAGTCAATGAAGGAACAACTTGTTATCAATGTTAAAAACTTCTGTGATAACCACTTCTTCCAGCTTACTGATGAACTCTGAGGGCATATTTTTTTATCACTTGACATAGGGAATCTCTCCAAGTAACCTCCTTTTCCCTGAATATAGTAATAGGTCAGAGGTTGTACCAGGCATGCAAAACTGTGTCTTTAGTTACTGTGTTCCAAGTATTGACAACAGCATATACAGTATCCTTCATGCTAAGCTCCCTTTGAAAACCTTCCCACACCCAGGCCTCTGTTCACTGCTGCTAGCATGCTGTTCAAGAAAGTGTTTTTGGCCAGATGGGGTGGGTCACATCTGTAATCCTAGCACTTTGGGAGGCCAAGGTGGGTGAATCACAAGATCAGGAGATCAAGACCACCCTGGCTAACACAGTGAAATCCGGTCTCTACTAAAAATACAAAAAATTAGCCAGGCATGGTGGCACATGCCTGTAGTCCCAGCTACTCAGGAGGCTGAGGCAGGAGAATCGCTTGAACCTAGGAGGCAGAGCTTGCAGTGAGCCGAGATCATGCTACTGCCTTCTAGCCTGGGTGACAGAATGAGATTCCATCTCAAAAAAAAAAAAAAAAAAAAAAAAAAGAAAGTGTTTTTGTATTTACTCTTCATTGCTCTAAGGATAATCTGTTTACATGGCTGAATTAATGAAGTCACATTTAGGGGAAAGTACATGGCATAAACATTATTTTTGATGAGAATTTCAGCTGCAGGATGAGTAGAACAGTTTTCAAGGAAAAACAAAACCTTGCAGTCAACATCCAGTTCAGCTTCCCAGCAGTGAGCAGGAGGTACTAGCATAGAATGTTTGGGTGAAGCCAATAAGAAAAGCTGTTCCTGGTAACCCATGCATTTTTTAGTAGCATAATAATTGGTAAGAAATTCACTCCTTGGAAACAGCGAGGATGCAAGCTTTTGCCTATCACAGCAAGTTTACATTTATGTGTGCCTGCTGCATTAGCACATTCCAGCACAGTTATTCTGTCTTTGGCATCCTTCATTCCTGCAGAGGCTGTCTAGTGAACTGTGGTCAATATCTTTCTGGAGGAACAATGCCAAAACAGTGATGTTTCATCAGCATCACAAAATTGTCCTAGTGTCAGATTTTTATCAGTGATGACCTTGACAGACTCAATGACGAATTTCTCCACTGCTTTGTGATCAGCAGATGTTTTGTCACCACGAATCTCTAAAGATTTAATGCCATGTCTTTTCTTAAATTTCTGTGTCCAGCCTGTTGAATATTTACAGTTCTCTTCAACATTCAGTTCACTGTGCTAGATCTTTGCTTGTTTCATGATCAGCATACCATTATGTGGCATGTTCATTTACATGTTGGCAAATCCACTCTTTCGGTACACAAGCAAGATCTTCATCATTAGCTTTATTCAATGCTATTCTATTTTTCATTAACTTCCGTTAATCATTTTCAGTATAGAACAGTTTATCCTTATTTTCCTTCAGATCACATAAGGTGTTCATACCAACACTGTACTCTTCTCTTCTCTATGATGTTGCATATGTACACTATTCTTCCTTTTCTCCAAAAGCTTGACTTTCTGTGCTATAGATAAGCATAAATGTTTCCTCTTATTCTTACTTATCACTCTTATTACCCAGAGGGATAGCTGCAGACCTTTATGACATTTCCAACAATATTTCAACACCACAAAATGGCATTTTGGAAAACCTGCCATTGGTATGTCTGGCCTGCACACGTGCCATTTTATTACCCTTTGTAGGTGTGCATCCCTGGGGAAATCTGGGTATGCATGGAAAAGATGTACCACAGTTAAAAGGGGCTGAGTGTGTGTGTGTGTGTGTGTGTGTGTGTGTGTGTGTTTTCCCCCTTGGGAACACTCAATAAACTGCGTTGTGTGCATTTTGACTGTGACCCATTGCATGAGGTCAGGTGTGAAATTTTCCATTTGTGACATCATGTCAGCACTCTAAAAGTTTCAAAGTTTGGAGCGTTTCAGATTTTGAATTTTTGTATTATGGATGCTCAGCCGTATCACATACACAAAGTGAAGTAAGTCACGTTGTATGTATAGCATAGACTATAAAGAATTATTTTAAATGAGTATATGGACATACATAGTGATTTTTTTCAGCCTTTCCAATAGGAAATGTCCCATTGGTTACTCAAAGCAAATAAATAAATAAATAAATAAATAAAAGGCTCAAGTAAATGTCAATATATTATCCTGAACACCTGATGAAAGTTAAGTCTGTCATTTGGAATCCTCAGGATGTTATCAATTTGTTTAAGATCCTTGAACATACCCTTTATATATGTGTGTGTGTGTGTTTTGCTTAAGGCTAATTTGCTATTAAACATATATATATACACGCATATATATATGTTTTGTTTAAGGTTAACTTGATATTAAAAATAAAATGCTAAGTATTCTAGTTACAAATAAGGACTCAGAAATAATTTTAGGTAAAAATCCATTGTTATTAGAAGCAGATCCTATTCAATACATAGCTTGCTGCCACTTAACTAATTACTTTTTTGGAGAAACACTATGATAGGTAAAAATATTGTGATATAGTAAAAACAGTAAGAGGTTTTGTTTGCTTGTTTTTTTGTTTGTTTGTTTTTGAGATGAAGTCTCGCTCTGTCACCTAGGCTGGAGTGCAGTGGCACCGTCTCGGCTCACTGCAACCTCCACCTCCTAGGTTCAAACAATTCTCCTGTCTCAGCCTCCAGAGTAGCTGGAACTACAGGCGCCCACCACCACGCCTGGTTAATTTTTGTAGTTTTAGTAGAGACAGGGTTTCACCATATTGGTCAGGCTGGTCTCGATCTCCTGACCTCAGGTGACTCACCTGCCTCAGCCTCCCAAAGTGCTGGGATTACGGGTGTGAGTCACTGCACCCTGCCACAGTAAGAGTTTTATAACCTCAAACATGTCATTCCTTTGCTATGAAACTTTACACCAATAACTTTAAATTTTGGGTAATTTCTTTATTTATAAAATGGGGACAATAGTACCTATGCCCAAAGTACTTATAATATTCTTAGAAGTTTCAAATTAAAATAAACTTACATAAAATTCCTTTGATCTCAAATAATGACCCAATTAATTTGGTTATTCTTATTCTGTTACTTACGTGGACATTTCTTGACACAGAATGCTCCATATGTGTACTTCGCATTGAAATTGTGCTCCAGTTGAAAAGTGGTTGGATTGTAGACAAAGGTTTGGGGACACTGAGTAACACATGCTCCACTGTCATTGAAATTCATGCAGGCCTGCAACACAGCAAATATTACTTTCATTTACAAATAAACTTCATAATACTTGTTAATGAAACACTGCCAAAACATGAGAAGGTTGTTTTCTATAATAATTCCAAAAATACTACAAAATTTGATAATTTAAGAGTCATGTGTGTTTCTAAAATTTCATAAAACTCTTTTTTCCAGTGTCAGTAAATAGGCCATTTATGGCTACTGAAGCTTAAAGTGCTTAGCATGTATCCAGTAATTTCTAAACTGAGAATTGGTTTAAAGTTAGCTAATAGTGAAAAATTATTTCAGTTCACACTTATTCAAAGCATTTATATTTAGTCTTAAAGTATAGCACTGACAACCAAGTCCCTAATTCTACAGGCTAGATGTTCACTTGGGCTGGTATTTTAAAGAGTTCCATGTCCCAAGTGACATGTAAAGTGCAATTATCACCATTGCCCTGTAAGAAAACATTGTGATGCTGATTTATATTGGACTTAAAGAAAAGGCTCTGGTTGGTGACTAGACAAATACAAATACGGTGCATGTAATGCCAAAATGTAAAGAGGTAATGAGCTATAGTCAGCCTGTAATTAAACAATATGATGTCATTTCTAGTATGGCTTTTTTCCTAATGCCACTCCATTTAGTAAAAGCCACCAAGTAGAAGACAGTTCATTTCTGCTGACTCATATATTTATATTAATAACTTAATTTATTAATATTTGCAAATTCATTTGGGAAGAATTAAAAACCATTTTATCACCTGAGAGGTGGGTATTTGATATAAAAACAGAATATAGGTATAAGTACATATAAATATGTGATTAACAAAATTGTGGACGAGCTAATTCTTTTAATTGAGAAATTAAGCCTTTTTAGGAATAATTTAGGCCTTGGAAAGCAAGCTAACATAAACTCAAGCTATGATTTACATTTAATCATAAATAGTACATATGGTTATTAATGAGCATTAATTTATTCTGTTTCCTCAAAACATTTGCTTCATCAATTGTTGTTTTAGCAAGCACTTTATCATAAACATGACAATCCCCTGATGATGGTCTACTAGATGCATAATCAGAACAAGACTTACTGATGATACATTATTCACTAAGAGGACACATTCTAAGAAGAATCTAATAAAAACCAATCTAGAAAACTCAGTAAGTTTTAATTTATGGCTATAAAACTTCATGTGTCCTTATAATTGCTTTACTAACATATTTTATGCAATGTTGTACACAGATTGCTTGGGAACAAAGGAATATAAGCCAGAGGAATAAAACAAATTTAGCTTTGCAACAGCATACAAAACAATGTAACTTATACCAAGGCCTTAGTCTGGCATTCTTGAACATTCTGTACCAAAAGCCAAAGTGGAATCACTGGACCGTTCCATAAAAGTAATGAAACGATAATTTGAAGCTCACTCAGCACCGTGCTTATCATGATAATGGAACCATGAAAAAAATTGCAGTGCAAAACTTCTAAGTGAGAGTTTTTGCTATTGCTGTTTGTTTGTTGTTATTGTTATGGAATTGTTAATGAACCACCTGCAGTGTTCAGTGTCTTCAGAATCAAGCTTCCATCCTATGTCTGATGAAAGACAGAGGAAGGTTCTCAGTTCAAGACCTGTTGAGTATCTTCTTTAAATTTGTAACATTTTTATTTCCTTTTCTTCTTCCTCCCTATCCACTTCTGCAATACATATTTTTGTTTCACTATAGGATGAGTATAGAAGATTATATTCCTTATGGTATTAAGAAAACTAAGAAATTACTGTCTATATCATAAGAGCTTTAATATATAGTTTGCTCATTGCTGGAATTAAGTGTCTTTCTTTTTTTTTTTGTAAGCTCAATTCTACTACATACGTTTGTTTGCTGGATATTTGAGAGAAAAAAATTTCTGTGTTCATTTTCAACTATATAAACATTTGTGTGTTTTTATGATTTTTAGCTTTAAAATTAAGCCAGTGTTCTGGGTATATGAAATTGAGTTAAATACAACTCAGAATTGCTGAAATGCATGTCAAAGACAAAGAGTACTGTGTCAGGAATATGATATCAAAATATAATTAAAAACTGTCCCCAACAAACTGTTTATAAATCTTAAACTTTTAAAATAATATTCCCTTTAAAAATATAAACTAGAAAATACTGAAACCCATAAATGTATCTTCTGTAATCTTGAAATTTATATTCAAGAAATAAAATGCAATTGCTCCCACTCACAGAACTCAATGATGCAACCACATAAACAGGTAATCACTTCATTACTGGGAAAGGATGCTATTAGATTATAGAAAGATATCTCAATATGTTCTCCAATGACTCTCATTTGTAATATAAATTATATCAGAAAGATACAATTCATTTAGCAGAAGAGAACAATTCTAGTTAATCAATAGCCAACCTAGTGAGGGAATGACTTCGAGGAGGGTAGAGCATTTTTCTTAATCCTAAAGTGGCTAAAGTTGATCTTACTGTAATAAAACAAAGATTCAAAAGGAGAGCAGGATAATAAAAGAGAGAAACTGAAGACATACAAAGCAGTCTGTGTCCTTAGGTCCTGAGCAGCCTCCAGCACATTCTCGATGGCAGCAGTCACTGACGTAAGGCCCGTAGCATCTGCCGTCACATTGTTCTGCACACACCGTCCTTGTCACTGCAGAAGACAGAGATAGGACCATGATCAAAGTCTGCCACCAAGAGAAACTCATAAGCTGAGTTCTGGAGTGACAGTTTCTCACCCTACCTTTGACTCAGTTCAACAAACATTTAATGAATGAGGTTTGCAACTAGATCAAAATTGTTATACAAAAATCTCCAAAATTAATATATAATTATTTCATGTTTATATTCTTTCTTGTTTCAGCAAATAATTACAATGCTTTATGACGATTATACCACTTAACAAGAAAGAATCCAATTTGAAGCAGTGGAGTGTGCCCGTAATCCCAACTACTTGGGAGGCTGAGCAGGAGGATTACTTGAGGCCAGTAGTTCAAGGATGCAGTGGGCTATGACTGCACTGTGAATAGTCACTGCACTCCAGGTTGGGCAGCACAGTAGGTCTCTGTCTCTAAAATTAAAAATAAAGGAAAATTGATATAACTAAATGAGATATTTGGCAGGCTAGGAAAGGTGAAGTCAATTCATACAATGTGTATATAGTAAGGTCCTAACAGAAGGTGGCCCCAGAAATGGGTCTAAGACTTTTAGTAGTCAATGCAGAAAGGGATATATAAATGTTTAGTTAATTCACATAATATTTTACATTAGGAAAGAAGGAAGGAAGGAAGGAAGGAAGGAAGGAAGGAAGGAAGGAAGGAAGGAAGGAAGGAAGGAAGGGGAAGGGAAGGGAAAGGAGGAAGGAAAGAAAGAAGGAAGGAAAGAAAACCATTCACAGTAAACACAATAAAAAGTATCATTGATCTTTCTTATTACATACTTCAATCCAAGCTGACAGCATCATATCATGGTATACTTTACTAAAAGCAATGCTAAAGGTTATCCATCAACATTATGGTAATAAGAGACACAATTCTGCTTATCTCACTTATTTCAAAAATATTTTTAGAGTATTTAAGGTATGAATTTTACAGGATATGTATAGTATATCACTTCATGGTTTCTGTATTTCCACTTCAGCCTTGTTTCTTCCTACATTTTTAAACAGCTCTTCTAAGCTTTCTTTGTTGCTACCTTATCAAGACTCTGCCTCATAAACATTAGCATTCCCCAGACTTGTTCTTGACAATTTTGGGGGGACTATGGGCTCATTCCTGTATAAAAGTCATTCATCTTCTACTTAGCATACTATCTATCAGTAACTGACTTTCAGATCTAGAATTGAATTCTCTATGGAGCTACAGCATCCATTTCTAGCCGTCTGCAGAAGTCCTCATTTTGATAGCAAGGTGTACAAAACAGAACATAACTCTTCTTCCCACACCCACTACTGAGTGTACTTCTCTTCTACATTCCCTTATCTTAATTAATGGAAGCACCATATATCCAGTAGCTCGCTAGCAATTTGCAATGCATTTTCTGTCTCCTATCCTCTTATCATCACTTCTCATACCTAATAAAATTGCCAAGTATTAGGAATTGTTTTCTAAATATTCCTCAGCATTTTCCCTCCTCTCTATTCCAACGTTATTCAAAAGCCTATCTCAAATGATTACATAGTGTTGTAAAAGTTTTCTCAGATCCCATCTTTGCCTTCCAGTTAATCTTCCACAATGCCCTAAAAGTAATGGCTTGAACCTGTAAGACAATGCCTATAAATCCGTGTTAATTCACAGTGTGAAACTTATGACCATCCCTGTACTAAACAATTAAACCTTAAGCAAGGGACAAAAGCCCTCCATAAGTTGACCACATCTCTGCCCTTCCAGGAATCACATTACTCTGTTTCTCACGTACAGCCAGATAGAAATACCACTTGCAATTCAGTTGTGATTCTCATTGCTTCTTCACAAGGCATTTCTCCATGTTAAAACCCTTTCCTAGCCTCTCAGCCTAGGAAATTCTTGCTCTGAAGCCTTTCCAGACACAGCTCCAAGCTGAGTTATTTTCTCACTCTTGCTTCTGAACAAGCAAGAAGATAAAGTCAATGCAGCAGTCTATGTAGTCTGAAGATCTAGGCTCCAATCCAAAATATATCCATGTGATATGGGCAAGTTATTTAACCATTCTGTATTTTACTTCACCATTTTAAAAGATGGAGTTAGTACCCATCTAATAGAATTGAAGATAAATACACAGGTATAAAGTGCTTTACATGGTCCCTATAAACAGTGTTCATCAACCTAGATATTTTTACTGTACTTATACATTGTATTTTTTTCATATTTGCTTCCACCTCACCCATACTAACCTATGGGTTTATTGAAGTTTATTGTCTTACTTAATTTTTAATCTTCAGTGATTAAACACAGGGTTGGTACTTAATACACAATATAAGTAAATATCCCCTTCAAGTAAATAGGTAAATCATGTATTGCCAACTCAATGGCAGTATCTCCTGGGGGCTTAATATATTTATCAGAGAGATAAAAAGGTGTATAGAGTTAAAGAGGTAGGTTGCTAAGAAATATAAAGAGACAAATATTAAAATACTAAGATTTAAATGCTCCTTAAATTTCTGCTGTTGATTAGTTCATGATTGCATATTTTTAGTTGGATCCTTTTCCATTGAATTTGATGGTGATATTAATAAAATAATGCACACTATTGAAATATAAAGAATATTCTTCCATTTGATGTGATCTAATTATTCTCTATGTAGTATAATCAATACAAACATCAAATAGAGTTTAAACTAAAATGGCACTTGGACTCACCCTCTGTCATATTTTTATTTTGTAAAAATAAGGTTACATGCTATTTTTTACCATAAGCTTATAGAAGATTTGGAAAATAATCACATTTTTATATCTGGATTTGTGAAGGTATATTTTGTATTTGCAATTTTCGTTACATTAAAGTTCAAAATAAATTATTTCTTCTATTAGTATTCTGGTACAAAATTCTACATAACAAATCTTCTTGGGCTGGCCCTTCACTTTTTTTAAGTCTTTGATCAAATCGCACCTTTGTAGTAAAGTCTGCCCCTGTTTAATACTGAATCTTTCCCAGTCAACTGACTCCTCATGAACCTTCATCTTCTTTTTTCCCTTTCTCTGTCTTTCATCTGCCTTCCTTCCTTCCTGTATTTTGTTACAGCATCAATTACAATCTAACATACTTCACAATTTATTTATTCCATTTATTTTGTTTCTAGACGTATTACTATATTTGTAACTGGCATTTACATAGTTTTATTTATATTTGATACATACATTATACACATATATATACCCAAAACATTTATATCCTTTCATGAACTCTTCATGTCATACATTATGCTTATATTGATATTTCTACCTTTTAACCAAGTGGTATATTTGTTTGGATGTCCTAATTAGTAATTCATACAATATAAATAAAATTTTTTTAAAGGAAACACTTTTAATTGACAGTTTTGTACAGAATAAATTCAAACACAATTCTTCTCTTCCAAATTCAATAAAGTGCTTCGATGCATCAACAGTCACTAATTAAAATAGCAGACATATGTTAAATAAATAAATAACTAGATTCGAAAAGTGTTATCACAGGACAGTTTATCAATTTGCTTCTATTTGACAGCTATTGCTCAGCTGGAAAACAATAGCATGGAGTCAACAATCTTATAAGTCACATCATATTTTAATCATAGACAGATGTCTAAGTGTTACTTTTTATTTTTAACTCCATGGTGATTTGAAGTAACTAGACAAAATGTTTCCGTTTCTCTTTATTTATTTACTTTGGCTTTTCCTGCCAAATGAGAAAATTAATGTAGAAAATAATTAAAATAATAAGACAAGTAACCCTGAATTTAGTTTAAAATTATGTATTAAATGTTCCTGTTAAAATCATTTCTCTCATTGAGTACACTATTTAAATATGAAAATAATATTATACAATATAATACAATATAGTACAATCTTAGATTCAATAGCAATTATTATACTGTGGAACTATTATTTTAAATTATTTAATCATTTGTGTTGAAAAAACTTTAAATTTTTGAAAATAGCAGCTTTTTCCACATAGTATTCAAATATTTCATATTTTTTCACAACATGCTGGTTTCTGATACTATATTCCCTTTCAGAAACATGCAAAAAATTCCTCTAAATTATTATCCAAATGCAGATGCATTCTACAACTTTTATTTAACATGTTAAAAGGGAATTATGGCTTTTATTATCCAAAATCAGTCTATAATTGATTTATTTCAAAGTAAATTACATTCAACATTTAATATAGGGCTTTTCACCATCAAGATTTTTGCATCCCTTAATTCCAAATGAAAATTCAGTCAGCCTGAAGCATCTGGACACATAAAAGGTAGACCAAAAGAACAAAACAACAAGCTTAATCGCTAAACAGTGATGGGGTTAAAAAGTATTTCATTGTATTATTATGTGCGACTTGTATCAAGAAAGAAAACATTCCCTTTGTACAATTCAAGGCTACATGCAAGACAAGTGGAAGGGCATCTTAGAGTAAATTTATTTAGTAGCATTTTTTTGATTAATAAGCATTACTTAATGAGAATAAACTCATAAAATTATAGTCATATTTTATTATGATGGAGACACAAAGCAAAAAACAATTCCTGAAATCAATGAGATAAGTCAGCTTCTGTAGGAACATTAACTTATAATTGCTTTGGTTTTTATTAATACCACCCTTGCTCAAATATTTCATTACATTTTTTTCCTTGTATTTAGTATTCTTTCTATATTGCTTCACTGGGTGCATTAAAATATTTGGGTCCAATTTTAACTAGCTTATTAATTGATGGTATACACTAAATGTGATTAATATAAAATTTAAAACTGGGACGTTAAACTCCTCATATTCGGGTCAGTAAACTTGACATGGGGAATGTGAATTCATTCAAAACATCCATGAGAATTAGATGGGTAACATTTAAGGAATCAAACATTTTGTGGTAAGCCAATACTACTGAGGAAATATCTATCAAGTCAAAAAATATTAAAAAATTGTTAAGTAGTTTAATCTTATCAGTGTCTAATAAGAACTATGGCTTAATTACTTCTTTCAATATAATGATAACCAATACTGTGATTAAAGTTACTCCCATAGAACAAATTCATTTTACTCGAAGAGGCTTGGCAATTTACTAATTAAACATTTATTGTTGCTTCCTAGCAACAATAGCAAAAAAGACAAAGATATTCATAAATAATGCAAAACAGAGCACTGACATCACAGTGACAAAAGATCTCTGTTAGCCCATTAACAATAGAAATAAGGATAAATTTAGGCAAAGTCTTTGTGTCTTTTTACACTCTGACACTTCCTCTTCCTCCCCCATCTCCTTCCTCTTTCCTTATCTCCTATGTCTTCTCTCCTTCAGTGCCTTTTGAGTCTCTTCATTTCCTCTAGCCAGTGGTTCTGAACCGGGTTGAATATTAGCTCATCTAAGAGTCTTTCAAACTTGAATATTAGAATTCCTCTGTAAGTAAAACTTTTCATTCAGTTGGTATCAGTGGGACCCAAGACTGTTTAATAAGCCCATTTCTATTAAGCTCCCAGATAATGTCTCTGCCTACTCATCTACAGACCCCATATTGAGTAGCAGAATATAGAGCATTTGGAAAAAACAACAACAGCAACAAAAAACAATGCCTGAGAATCACCTAGTTGCTATTAAATCAAAATTGTTGGCGATTTTCTAGGAGCTTTGGTAGCTTTAATAAGCTCTCTAGGATTCCAATATTCAGTCTAGAGTTGAGAAACTTTATTCTAAGCAGTCAAATGAGAGAAAAAAATTTTAAGTCATTTACACCAGTTGATTGACTGATTATTCCTTGTCTGAAACGTAATCACAGTGACTTCTTGTTTTCATTTTCTATTTGTGTTGTAAATATCTCCATCACTAATTGGCAAATCAAACAAACAAAAATTGATGTGCAAGTAGATATAGGAAAATTTGGGAGGGAAATGACCTATATTTTCGATGGAAGTATTGCCTCACTGGTTCTGACGACAAACATTAGGGATAAATGAGATACCAGTAGAAAATTTCCCTTCTCTCACCCAGCAGCTGTCTGAGTGACAAGTATCTTGGGGCTATCCCTAATCCATTGCTAAACACATTTTAAAGCATATTTATTTTATTTCTTAAAATTTTATTTCAATTTTTATTCAAAGACATACCTCTATGCTGCCTCTATTCTATTTTTGTTGTCAAAATTTTGACAAATTATGTTCATAAAACATAGCAAGTTCATTAACTAGATAGTATTTGAATGGAATGTTTTTATTACACTGTTTCCAGTTATATACTTGGAGGTTTGAACTAGAAGAGAGAAATACTTCGGTTACAGTAGAAGTGATATGGGTTGGATGTGAGGAAGAATTATTGACTATTAGAGGGATAAAAACAGTGTAATGGGCTTCTTAAGTGTTTATTTGTCAGTATTTTAAAAGAAATCTCTTCTACATGCTTTAGACATCCACTTAATTAAAGATAGGAGGCTTGATGAAATGTTCTCTAGAGGTACCCTCTAGCTCTAAAATTCAATATTTATTCCTATTAATGATGAAATTGTGACTAAAAAACCGAACACTTTGGGTTGTGTAACATGTTTTAAGAAAGCTATCATCAACAGGGTACACTTAAAGTGAAACAAATAAAGCTCACAGACCATCCAAGAAGAGGCATTACTTACAGAGCATGTTAAACTGTGGAAAAAATCAGGTTCAATGAAACTAATGCCAAACTATACACTGTTATTAATTCTTCCAAAGGAGAATAATTGAACACATTTGTGTGTCTAGGACCAGGTAGAAGCTAAAAGCTAAATAGAAAGATTTAAAGTAAAGATGTCTGGCCCATCTCCCATATTCTGATTCAGTAAGTCTGGGGAAGATGTCAGAAAATTCATTTTTTTATTTGGAGGCTTATGTTTTTTAGAAGTAGATTTTAAAGGCAATATTTCCAAACTTCTGCTCTAAAACACTCTCTTATTTCTAATGAAAGATTCCCATAGATGGAAAGGTAGAGTCAGAGCTGGGTTGGTCTTAAACTAGAATGCCCTTTCCTATCTCATATTAAATCACAGAAGAAATAAGTCAAAAATTGTTGCTTCACAGAGTAAGGCCTCATCATAAGCCTAGATCCTAATTTTCACAGGAAGATAATTTTGCACTTTAAGGATTTTTCAATTCTTTTAACCAGCTACAATGTATGATCTAACGTATTTAAAAAGGCTCTCAGAGGTCCTTTCTGAAAAAAAAAAAATAGACCTAGAAAAATAGAATTATCAGAAAGTATCTGGGCTTCTAAATGACCACAATCATACACATTTTCACAACACAAAATAAAATAAAACTAATTTTCTTTTATTACTAATTCCTAATTGGTTTGGTGATAGCTAGTCTAAATGAACCGACCAGGCCATACCATGAAGTATATACTCCACAGGTAAAATAACCGTTTAATCCAAAATGCAATAACCTCTGTAGTTCCCCTGGAAAACATAGCAAATACCTGTACAGTCCCTCCTGAAATTGACATTCAGAGTCAGTTAATAAAAGTAGGGCCAGGCCGGGCGCAGTGGCTCATGCCTGTAATCCCAGAGCTTTGGAATGCCGAGGCAGGTGGATCACAAAGTCAGGAGTGACCAGCCCAACCAACATCATGAAACCCCATCTCTACTAAAAAAGGAACCCCATCTCTACTAAAAAATACAAAAAATAACCAGGCACGGTGACGTGCCTGTAATCCCAGCTACTCAGGAGGCTGAGGCAGGAGAATCACTTGAACCCGGGAGGCGGAGGTTGCAGTAAACCAAGATCACGTCATTGCACTCCAGCCTGCGTGACTGAGTGAGATTCCGTATCAAAAAACAAAAAACAAACACACAAAAAGAGTAGGCCCACATTTTGGCAGCTACTAATCAGGTTTGACCTGATGAATCCCTGGTGACCCATGGACTATGACATGATAATATTGCTAGTTGTGTCAAAGAGGTAAGGGATTCTGTTTAATCCATTCCTTATCACCACCTGCTTTATTCATTTATTTAATGAAGTTTTATTCAACCTGTTTTATAAAGACATGATCAATGATTCATCGAGGGACCTTAAAGCTGATTTTAAACCACACACTTGGTCACCAGGGAAATTCTCCCTTCTTAATAGGCTATTAGCATCTCCACAGTTTGTCACTCAAGATTCAAAAAACAATATTGGCTTGTTACATTAACTATAAAAATATTCTTGAGAGACAGTATGAGTTATTTTGCATATTCCTCACAGGCCTGTAGATACTGATTTCAAAGCAATGAAGGAAGAGTATGAATCTGCATAAGAATACCATAGCATTTTTTAAGAATATTTTTCAAAATTAGAACTGAGGTCTGCACCTTACAATCTGCCAATAAATGATAGGTTGCAGATAAAGTAGTGAAAAAAATTGTAATAATTATATCATAGATCTTTCACACACCAAGAAATATGGAAAAGTTGGTATTCAAATTTTTAAAATCACTGTGCATTATAACAGACATCTCCACATCTAACCTGATAGAAAAACAAACAAAAACAATGACAACAAAAATTACTTTCTTTCTTTTGCTTATTCTAATTCCCTATCCAAAATGCTAGTAGAGGAAAATAAATATAATCTCTCTCTCACTCAATATACATCTGAATGAGTTTCTTTCTCTCAGTGGTAAAAAAAGGATGCCAATTTTGCAATGAAAATACCCACAGAAGGGCCAGGAGCAGTGGCTCACACCTACACACCCAGCATTTGGGAGGCAGAGGCAGGCGGATTACTTGAGGCTAGGAGTTCAAGACCAGCCTGGCCAACATGGAGAAACCCTGTCTCTACTAAAAATACAAAAATTAGCCAGGCAGAGGCAGGGGAATCTCTTGAACCCAGGAGGCTGACATTGCAGTGAGCCGAGATCATGCCACTGCCATCCAGCCTGGGCCATGCAGCAGAAAATATCTAAAATTTTTTGAGAAAAATAATAAATATTTTAAAATTTTGTCTCAAAAATGTTTTTAAAAATTGAAAGTACTCAAAGAATGTTAAGATTAAAAAAGAGCATCATATTAGGTAAACAATGAACATATATCTGTTGAACCAGTAAATACTATCTAGTCCAAATTTCTCATTTTACTGATGAGAAAATTAAAACAGAAATAAACTTACTTGTTTATGAGCAAATCTAAAGTAATGTTCAGACATCTCTAAGAAGTATCACTACTTCTTCAGAGTATTCCAAGAAGTTTCTTGTTTTGATGAGGGTGAAGAATTGGGCAAACTATTAGTGGGTGTATAAATTGATACATGATTTTTCGAAGACTAATTTGTCTTTATCAAATTTGTGTATGTAAATTCACATGTGACCAAGTAGTTCTGTTTCTAGAAATCTGACTTACAGAAGAATGTGCATCTGTGGACAAATATATATATAAAAATGTTCATTATTGTAACTGAGAATAATACAATGTAACCTAAATGTCCACTAATAAGGAATAGCTTGAGTAAATTATTGTACAACCGTAACTTGGGAAATAGCTGTAGCATTAAAAAATAAATAAATAAATAAATAAATAAATAAATAAATAAGAAATGAAAAGCCGGGCGCAGTGGCTCAGGCCTGTAATCCCAGCACTTTGGGAGGCCGAGGTGGGTGGATCACAAGGTCAGGAGATGGAGACCATCCTGGCTAACACGGTGAAACCCCCTCTCTATTGAAAATACAAAAAATATTAGCTGGGCGAGGTGGCGGGCGCCTGCAGTCCCAGCTGCTCGGGAGGCTGAGGCAGGAGAATGGCATGAACCCGAGAGACGGAGCTTGCAGTGAGCCGAGATTGCGCCAGTACACTCCAGCCTGGGTAACAGAGCGAGATTCCCTCTCAAAAAAAAAAAAAAAAAAAGAAAGAAAAGAAAAGAAAAGAAAAAAGAAAAAGAAAAAAAGAATGAGATTGGTTTCTATTTACTGAAATGAAAGGATTTTAAAGATATAATGTGCAGTGAAACAAAAGTGATAGAAGAATAGATATGGCATACCCATTTTTGTAAAACACACAAAACAAAATCCCACAATTTTTATGTGCTTATGTGTATATGTAAATATAAATACACACATATATACCAAATATTACCATAAAGTAATCACTTTATTAAAAAAAGTAGGTTGAGGGAAGCATATTTACTGATGGGAAGGCATTATTATTTCTAGCTTTATGAACTGAATATGACATGAATTAAAACAAAAACTTATACTAAAATAACCTGTGCATTTGGCAGAGCAAGTTCATTATCCCAGTGTTACAAATGAAGAAGTTGAGATTTAAAAACTAGCTTATCCCAGGTCAAATGATAAGTTATTATCAAAGTGGAGATTAAAATTAGTTTTCTGACTCTTATATATCTTCATTTATATGTTTTCGTTAAGTTAAGAGTCACAAATAGTAGGTGTCTAAATGTAAAAATCAAAAGCACTAAAAGGGGAGAGGAAGATAGTTTCAGAAACTGTTTTAAATGCAACACCAAACAGCTAAAGTGATCAAACACGTGTCTATATTACGTCTCTGAAAAACAGCTTGGCTGAGGCTATTTTAACTGACATGACTATGAGTGATGATAATGAAAACTAAGATATTACTCAAATACTCTTTAAATCTCAGACCCAGAGAGGGCCAACACTGAAGTCTATACCTCAGAAAAAGAGACTTTTAGAGGAAACCACTTAAAAGAGTTATACCACAAGCATGTTTTGAGTATATACAGAAGGATATGTTTAGTTTTTCTCCTCGTAGAACACATTTGGGATTACCTTCTTAAAAAAGACAATCAGGGCTGGGCGCGGTGGCTCAGGCCTTTAATCCCAGCACTTTGGGAGACCGAGGCGGGTGGATCACGAGGTCAGGAGTTTGAGACCATCCTGGCTAACACAGTGAAACCCCATCTCTACTAAAAATACAAAAAATTAGCCAGGCATGGTGGCGGGTGCCTGTAGTCCCAGCCACTCAGGAGGCTGAGGCAGGAGAACGGCGTGAACCCAGGGGGCAGAGCTTGCAGTGAGCCGAGGTCATACCACTGCACTCCAGCCTGGGTGACAGAGTGAGACTCCATCTCAGAAAAAAAAAAAAAAAAAAAAAAAAAGACAATCAGGCCAAGCAGAGTGGCTCACGTCTGTAATTCCAGCACTTTGGGAGGCTGAGGCAGGAGGATCTCTTGAGCTCAGGCATTCGAGACTAGCCTAGCTAACATAATGAGACCTTGTCCCTACCAAAAAGAAAAAAGAAAAACAAAATAGCCAGGCATTGTGGTGTGCATCTGTAGTCCTAGCTGCTTAGGGGGCTGAGGCAGGAGGATCACTTGAGCCCAGGAGTTCAAGGCTACAGTGAGCTATGATTGTGCTTCTGTGCTCTAGCCTGGGCAACACAGCGAGACTCTGTCTCAAAAAAAAGAAGAAAAAAAAAAGATACATCCTCCTACGAGTCAAATAATGCACTATTGTAGCGTTTTTCAAACTTTTATTAAAAAATAAATCACGATTTACATACAAATAACATTGTATTATGGCTTAGTACACACATACTTGATGAAATGTTTTGAGGAATAATATTGAGTCTAATTAATGCAAGAGCATTTTGATACTGCCTTTTCTATTTGATTCTAATCTGGTCAATTTCATTCCAATCTATCCTATTTCAATAAAAATGTATTGTTGGGCAGGGTGCACTGAAGTGATTTTATAATCTACTAACAAGTTGCAACCAGCAATCTGAAAGCATTGCCTTATTGCATGAACAAAGGTCAAATTAAGAAATTAGAGAAACCAATCTCTGTGCTTTTCTTATACATGTGCAGCAAATCAGCCTTCTAATGAATTCAGGAATTTAGAGTCACTGGTGATAAAATTTCTTTTTTCTGTAGTTTTAGGATCCCAGAGGATATGGAAAATCACTGCACAATACAGCCTGCCATAATGCCTTGTCTTCAGAATTGTGCCGTTGAGACTGACCATTCTCAGAGGTTTGTGCTTTTTATTCCCACCATCATTACTGGAAATTTGGGATCGTTCAGTCTGAATTTCTCCTACATGGCAGTATATTAAAATGTGGGCCAATACAAAACAACTTTTCGGATCCTCTCTAAGCAATACATTTATAGAAAATAATATAATCTATAGATATTAAAGCTTTTATGCATGATTAATATATTGATAAAAAATTATGATCCCTCTGATCAGGACAAAAGTTCAGAAATCCTCAAAATTTGCCAAAAAAAGTCATATCACAATAAAGAGCGTATTACTTATTATATTTGTTGTTACTTCCTTTCTTAAAATTCTGAAATTACATATGCAGTACCTATTTTCAGAGAAATATAAGCAACTACAGATATGTAGAATTAAAGACAATTCATTTGTTCTCTTACAATAGCAATAACAACCAATGTCAACTTTTGAGTCTCTATGAATGCTTGACATCCCTATTATGGTTCCACACTAGTATGAGAGTAAAGAAAACACAAAACACACAATCAAAAGTAACTCAATATAACGCAGATCTTTATAATTTTCAAATCCAGGAAGGGGACACAATCTCTCTTCCTGCCTCCAAAAAATTATCCCATCAATCTACATTTCTCTACATGCAGAAATCTCTTATTCTCCTCCTTCAGAACTTTCTCTCACCCGACTTCCTCTTGTCTCTCCTACCTTGTTTCCAGTGTATATACCGAAATGATTCATGAGGTTGAAATGAGATAATTCATGTGAAGCTGTTAGTACAAAACTGCCACAATGGATAACTACAGGAAGTTCTCTGGAGATGACTTTACATAATTTTCGACTTTACATAATAGCTAATTTTGACTTTACATAATAGCTGTGCTAGATTAGACACATTGCTTAACCTCTCTGTGCTTTAGTTCTTCATCTATAAAATAAAAATAACAAATGTACTTACCTCATGAAGCTGTTACAAAGATTTTATATATTACAGGAAATTATTAATTTGGAATAGTGCCTAATATACAGTGAACATTATATAAATATTGGCTCTTGGTGTTAAGTAATCAATGAATGGTAGTTATTATCTCACTTTATAGCTTGCTATTTTTAACTAAATATTACATCATTAATTGTCTTTTGTAGAAGCATAAATATGCTTCTGCTGTATTATTTTTCAAAGCTCTATATTATACTCTTGTATGAATATACTCTAACTGAATCCTCTTTCTAAGCTATTTGCTCTGTTTGTATTTTTTACTATTATAAATCCTGCTGTAATATACACTATTGAACATTTGTTTTGTGCATATGATAATCTGAGTGTTAAAATAATACATTTCATGGTTCAAGAAAATGCATATTTTAAATCCTTTGACATAAATGACCAATTAGTCTACATGGTGATTTTTACCTCTTTATAATCCACCAAGAATAACTGATACTGTTCCAAGTTCCATACTTTCATTCTTACTAGGAGTTATCTGAATATGTTTTTAATTTATAAAATTGTATGTCATTGATTATAAGTAATGTCAAGCATTTTTTGCAGATTTCTTGTGTAAATGTTCCATTCTTTTTAATTAAAATTATTTTAAAAATACAGACTAAACTATAATGCAGTTAAAATAATCTTTTTCCTTTTTTTTTTTTTTCTTTTTTTTGACAGAGTCTTGCTCTGTTGCCCAGGCTGGAGTGAAGTGGCATGATCTTGGCTCACTGCAACCTCCCCATCCCAGGTTCAAGGGATTCTCCTGCCTCAGCCTCCTGAGTAGCTGGGATTACAGGCGCCCACCACCACTCCCAGCTAATTTTTTATACTTTTAGTAGAGATGGGGTTTTACCATGTTGGCCAGGCTGGTCTTGAACTCCTGAAATCAGGTGACCCACCTGCCTCGGCCTCCCAGAGTGCTGTGATTACAGGCATGAGCCACTGTGCCCAGCATCCCCCCCCTTTTTTTTTTTTTTTTTTTTTTTTTTTTGAGATGGAGTTTCCTCTGTCGCCCAGGCTGGAGTGCAGTGATGTGATCTTGGCTCACTGCAACCTCTGCTTCCTGGGTTCAAGCGATTCTCATGCCTCAGTCTCCCGAGTAGCTGGGATTACAGGTGCCACCACCATGCCTGGCAATTTTTTGCATTTTTAGTAGAGATGGGGTTTCACCATGTTGGCCAGGCTGGTCTCGAACTCCTGACCTCAAGTGATCTGCCTGCCTCAGCCTCCTAAAGTGCTGGGTTTACAGGCATGAGCCATCGTGAATGGCCAGAAAATAATCTTTTTGTTACATTTTATTTTGTATTTGTTATGTCATGTTTAAAAAGAGAGTCATCATCCTGTAATTTTTACCTCTATTTTTTTCCTAGTACTTCCAGTTATATCACGTGTTTTTAAATTTTTAATCTATAATTCATCAATCTGTATAGGTCTATCTACTTATAGACTATCTATATAGTCTATCTTATGCTCTTTAAACTTTTAATGTACAACCCATCTTATGTCTTTTGTTTTATTGTAGGGTTCCTAACATTACCTGATTCCATAAGTGAACCATTTATTCATACTCTTTGTTAAATAACCTATGCTTTTGTCATTTTTTTAAAATGTTACCTTTGTAAAAACTAAATTACTGTAGACACTTGCCTCCAAATGTCTAACTTTGTCAGATTGCATTTAAGCAATACCATTCTGAACCAGTTATATACTGTTTTAATAATTATTACTTTTTAACATTTTAATACTTGATAGGGAAAATCATTCCACAGGGTTATTCTTTTCAAACATCTGGCCATTTATTTATTTATTTATTTATTTATTTATTTAGAGACAGAGTCTTGCTCTGTTGCCAGTCTGGAGTGCAGTGGTGCAATCTCGGCTCGCCGCAACCCCCGCCTCCCCGGTTCAACCTATTCTCCTGCCTCAGCCTCCCAAGTAGCTGGGACTACAGGCGCATGCCACCATGCCCAGCTAATTTTTATATTTTTGGTAGAGATGGGGTTTCACCATTTTGACCAGGATGGTCTCAATCTCTTGACCTCATGATCTGCCCGCCTCGGCCTCCCAAAGTGTTGGGATTACAGACTTGAGCCACCGTGCCCGGCCTCATCTGGCTATTTTATTAAATATATTTTTAAGAGATTCTTTAGAAAAAAAGCATTGATAATTGAATAAGATAGTTAAAAAATATAGATTAATTTTAGAAGAACTGACATTTGCAAAGCATGGGCATTTCTATCTTAGAATGCAGTAGTTCTCTATTCATTTAATTTTGTGGTTACATCTTGGTGAAATATTGTAGCTTGGTTTTTCTTTTAAATTATCAGCAACTAGTTGTTAACATCAGAATCTGTCTTTTTTTTCTGTTCCCTCATTCTATTTTCTAGTCAATGAAATTACATACATCTTAAATACATATAACATACTTATTAAAGAGGAAAATAATCACCCTGTGTGACAGTTACTCAAGAAATACTGAAATCAGAACAAAACTCGTAGGTATTCCTGTGGTCATAATGCTCTATCAGCTCCATTATAACACAATTCATGGGCAAAAAGATTTTAGATAGACCAAAAATAACTGTCTTCAGTGAGACAGTAATATGTACAAATTATTTTTTAAAAATATTTTTGTATGTTTTTATAACTCATCATAAATTAATAGAGTGCATATTTCTTTGGAAAGTGCCCATAGTAATGAAGAGATGCAGCCATGATAATATTATAAATTGTTGAGTAATATATAAAATTTATATTGGCTTCAGAAATGGAATATTGACATGTCTGATATTTAGTGAATTCACATTTATTCTAATATAATGGGCAAAAATGTGACTTGGTACAAGAGAAGTTGACCTGTATCCAGTTGCCCCTTCTTATCCTCTTTCATCCCTATACTGTTTACTTATTTATTTAACCAAATTGATTAATTTGAAAAAGAATATAACACATTTCAGACAATCTTAAGGCAGAACTTTAAAGAGAATATCTTTCTTCATGCTTGCTAAATTCTCAAACCATGACAGTCGTATGGAAGTGCTTGCTTTTCCTAGAATAATATCTCACACTTCTTTCCATTTCTGTAGCCAAAATAGTATGGCTGTCCTATTCATCAGAAGCATGTCACATGTAGGTAATTTTGAAATTTTCTCTTTGATAGTCAAATATAGTTACTCTAATGACAGTCAGCTCTTTTGCTGTGAAGACACAAATAATTCAGAATAAGTTGTCATCACTACCAAAATAACAAAATTATTTTACTGGTAGAACTTTCAGATATATCTAACTGTTCTTCTCAATGTTCTATTAATAATCCTTTAAATGTGGAGTATTCACCTTCTGATCTCTCTGCTTAGAATAGCTATCTGCACAACACCCCACGGTTTGCATTCTCCCAATCTATCTATATCTGTATCTATATAATCTATAACTATATATGTAGTAATACATACACACACACTAGATGATTCATAGATAGATAGATAGATAGATAGATAGATAGATAGATAGATAGATAGAAGATAAGGGAACTTGTTGAAACTGAGGTTCTTAAATTGAGTTAGGTAGGACCAAATCTCTAGTTACCTAATGTCCCAGTTTAACATTCTTTTTGATCATTTCCAATATTCGTCACCTTTGTCTTATATCTAACCCACAGTATGCCCACAGAACAGGAACAATTTTATATATACCTTTCTACCCCTGAAGCTCTTGGCTTGGCATTATCTCCTGAATCCCATTAAACCGTAATATACAGAGTATTTTAAATATATACATTTCCTGTAGTTAAAATGAAACAACTTGTTCTTTTAAATATTTGAGAAAAGTCATTACATTACAACAAATATTATCAACTTATGTCAAAATTAAGAGCACATCAGGGAAGATTTTTCTCATTTTTTTACCAGTAAATTATTGGGGCACTTTTTGAAATGTTCGATCTAATCAAGTAATTAGCTCATTGTAATGTTTACTTTAATTTCACAATATCTCCAGAAACCATAAGTCCAAAAAAGGAAAAATGGGAATAACTGAATTCAATAAGAAGGCTTATGGATGTGCAAAGTTATTAGTAAAATACAAGGGTTTTAATTAAAGATGTTGGCGTTTACAAAGACTCGCTGTTATCCTGATTGATGGTGCCTGCTGGCTCAGCTCTTTCCCTGTTTCCCATTAGCTCCCACTTGCTTTTCTCTGCTCTAATTGGATATTTACCACATCGGCACCTTCTTTTTAAACAACAATTGTTCCACAAAGAATGTAAATACAATTACACTTTAGACAAATTATATGTGTATGCATGTGTGTGAGTATAATTAGTTAATTATCTTCATAATTTGTCATTTTGGTTTCACAATCTACAGGAAATTCTTGAAAATTTCATGGAGAAAGATACAATTTAATTTTCAACTGCAACGTTTCGGGCTGAAATTTTGAGGAACAAAAATATATAATCATTTTGTTAGATTTTATTATTCTATTTCAAAGGAGTTCCAGATATACTTTGGAATACATAAAAGAAGATGTATATATTTCTAACATTTTTCTTAAGAATAAATAAAATGCATAAGCCACGCTAAGGTTTTGGTTTATTTTTCACCTTTACTATTAAACTGAAACTTTTAACATATTGCAAATGTTAAAACCAATTTCCTTCATGCCCAAGCATAATAAATTACCGAGGAAAATGCTAAATAAGTTCTAAATTTTCCTAGCATATTCTATAATGTCTGTATGGAAATAATAAATAACATAAAATGTTGTTTGGAACAAAGTTTTCTTTTGCCAGTATAGCACTACCCATATTAACAATTATCTACAACAACAACAAAATACAGTGCTTATCTTTATTTTACTATTATTCTATTTTTGATTAAAAAAAAGATTTTGAGATAAGCTGGCAGGTTCTATTACTTATGACAGTCTAGGAAGACTGTCATAAGTAAGTAAGAAGTAAGAGGTAAATCCCATCAAAAGGACTTTTCTTTTTGCTAAAGTAATGCATTAGTCAGTTTGATGACATTTAAATGGAGAGAAGTATGTCTGTTCACTCCAGTGGTTAAAGTATGTATTTCTTCATTAATTTTGTGGTATTTCAACTTCTACAATAAATAATGTTTTTAACCTATTGTCAAACTCACATTTTTCAATCAGCTTATCAGCAAGAGACGCCACTTATAAAGCAACTTAGAAAACTAAAGGGTATATTGAGTGGTTATAATTATGACTACTTTAATGCAAAATGTATGCAAGGGTCAGGAAAATCAAACTGTAATATTTGGATATATGCCTTTTTCCCCCTCCTCATTCAAAATGCAGTAACTGAGATAACATCAGGTCTAGCAGGACAAAAAGAATGTGTAAAATGAAATGACCACCCTTTCTGATAATGGGAGACTGGAGAGAGCTGGCCTGATATTGTGCTTAAAGATAAAAAAGGACATGCAGTATCTACTTTAAATGAGATAAGTGTGCTTCATATATCTTGCAGGGACAGAGATAACTTTGTTTCTTTAATCATTATTATTTATTTCTTAAACCTTAGTCTGTCTCATACCTAAAACCTATAGAGCTCAGACCTTATAACTCAGTTCTTATGAATAGAGAGAGTTGTCATTCTTACCCGTAAGCCTGCTAAATAATACTTCTATAAGCTTCAGACTTCACATGGCAGATAAGTTTGTCTCCCCTGACATGACTACATTAATCCACTGAATCAATTTACTTAAGCTGTGCTATGGAGCAATGCAACCACCATTTAACTGAGCTTAAAAGTACTTTCAAGTTTGAGTCACTGCTCCACATGTAATGTAGCTCTCAGTGTCCCATCATAAGTTCTCTTTCAACCCTTTGCAACACTGTGAGAAATATTCTTGTTAGGTTTATAAGGTCATGATGCTCTAACATCCAGAAGGATTTAAGAATAATAAATTCATGATGTTTCAGAAAATCAGACTCATAAGTAACACAGGAAGAGGGGAACACTTGGTTAGATTTTACAAGCACTATCTACTTACATTAATATTTACAAAATTCTTTAAGTTGAATGAGTTTTTTTAAAGAATTTATCTAGAAAAATATTTCATATGTTACAAAAACATTTTAAAAAAACATACTAGTTTCACAGTTTAGTCTGAACATAATTAAATGCTATGGAGGAACAATGACACAATTAAATTATCTAACATGCAATCAAGCTAACTGTGGCACACAAACAAGTACACAAAATAACTTGCAAAATGTTACTAAATTTTACTAAAAATGTACTAAATTTTACTAAAAATGTAAAACATTTTACTGAAATTTCTGTCTGGTAGGTTTGCATAGTGAACTGTTGTTCATAGTAAGTTGACGGTTTGTTCACATTCTTTTTCTATTTAGCTAAATCTATTAAAAAACAAAAACAAAAACCTTTTCTTCATTTCTTCTGTTTAAAACCTCTGGCCTCCCACAGACCTTCCCTGAAGCTCACTGTTGTTGTGACCGGTTTCTTTGTTTCTCTGTATCTCTATTCAGAGATGTTTTTCAATCTGATCACCACTCTTTGCTTCATTTCACCCTAACAAGTCATTCATTTTCATGAACTTGTTCTCCCAGAGCCTGGGCCATTTGTTTTTAGCGTGGCTTCTCACCATTTAGTGACAAAGAGGATAACTCCCAGCACATTTGCTAGGAGACACCTGTGGGAAGATGTCAGCACTGATAAGGTGTAGTCAGTGAAATATATGCTTCACTTCAGTTGCCTTAGCTGAGGTGTGGGACTTTTCAATACTTTTTTCTCTTTTCCCCAATGTATGGAAAGTCTCAGAGAATAATTATCCATAAAAAATAAGGAAATATTTGGTAAATCATGAAGTTGAATACTTCCAGAGAAGTCTTCACTAAAGTGAATTTACTGTAGTCATAGGGAAATAGGTCACTTGTAAATAACATATGAGTATGTCTTTCAGACTCTAAAATGTACTTTTATATAGTCAATCTAGAAAAGCAGAATATTGTCAAAAACTTACATAGCATGTTTTCTGATTTTTTAAAAGTTAAGTCAGGGTCAGATATAAGTGTATCTTTAGTGGACTTAAGAGTAAATAATACGTTTTAATTAACAGAAGAGTCACTGGAAATCTACAGAAGCCGAAAATAATTGACTTTAAGAAAATGAATCATGTGTGTTACAACTGTATGAGGTCTCTGGAGGTCTCGTATTGTTATGGAATCTCCCGTGAGATCTAATTCTCAAAAAATACAACCTAAATTCTAAAATTCTGATCTTACAACAAGTATATTTTTGAGTAGTTCCAAAATACTTTTTGCCTCAGGATGCTGGGCTCTTTAAATATGGATAAGAAATTTCGCTTTCAAGTAGCTCAGACTAAGAGAGAGAGAGAGAGAGAGGAGGGCAGGAATGAATGTCAAGGGCAGGCAGCCTCCAACCCCGCTCCAGGGCTTTTGCTCTTCCATGTCCCAGCCACCAGGTGTCAGTACACTTCACAAGGTGGAACTGGCCTACAGGAGTTTGCCTTCCATATTCATTCATTCAGATTTAAATTGGAATAAGTTTTCTAACAGTATCCTTTCTAGTTTATTATAATATCGGCTATTATTTATTGGGTTTTGGATACACTAATAATTATTTAAGCGCTTCAATTGCATTGTTGTATTGAACTTCATTGTGCCCCCCACCTTCCACTTCCCGAAAAAGAAAAGAAAAGAAAACAAACAAACAAACAAAAAACCCTCAGGCAAGTATAATTATCTCCATTGTATAGATGTGGTAATGATATTTTGAAAGATGAAGTCATTTTCCCATGATAGAAAGTGGAAACAACTGGGATTTGTATCTTTTGGCTAATTTCAAATCCAGCTTCCTAGATTACCAAACTGTGCTACAAAATATTGTATCCAGGAAACAGTTGTCTTTAGACTAAGAACACTTAGGTTAAAATTCCAGGTATTAGCTGTGTAAATTTAACCCTTTAATCATTTCCTCTGCTTATATTTACTCAACTGTAAAATGGGGTTAATGTAACTGCCCTCTTTAACTCACAGGAATATTGTGAAAATGTATTTTTAAAATGAAAATATTTAATAAAGTTCTATGTTGACTTGTATACTATTCTAAAATTTGGCCGGTGTGGTGGCTCACACCTGTAATCCCAGCACTTTGGAAGGCCAAGGAGAGAGGATTGCTTGAAGCCAAGAGTTTGAGACCAGTCTGGGCAACAAAGAGACAGCCCTGTCATTACTTTAACAAAAAAAAAAAAAAAAAAAAAAAGCTGAGTGCAGTGGCACGTGCTTGTAGTCCCAGCAACTCAGGATGCTAAGGCGAGGGTTGCTTGAGCCTAGGAATTTGAGGGTGCAGTCTGCAGTCAGCTACGATTGTGCCACTGCACTCCAGCCTGGGCAAAAGAGTGAAACACTGTCTCAAAAACAAAATGATATAAAATAAAATAAAATTTGTACTGGTTTATCAGGTCCATGTATTTGTTGAGTTTAAATTTGGTAGGCTTTGTAGAGTAAGCACAGTGGCTGTTAAGCCAATTTTAGATTATAGTAAGGATAGCTTCTATGCTGAAAAATTAGCTGAATTAAGTAATTTCACATCTGATGATTTGATACATGAATTATAACTTGATGATTTTCTTAGTCAGGACTTCCTCCCACCTGCATTTGTCAGCAAGTGGTAAAACTCCATTCAGGCTGGGCGCAGTGGCTCACACCTATAATCCCAGCACTTTAGGAAGCTGAGGCGAGTGGATCACCTGAGGTCAGGAGTTCAAGACCAGCCTGGCCAGCATGGCGAAACCCCGTCTCTACTAAAAGTACAAAAAATTAGCCAGGCTTGGTAGCACATGCCTGTAATCCCAGCTACATGTGAGGCTGAGGCAGGAGAATTGCTTGGACCCAGGAGGCAGAGGTTGCATTGAGCCAAGATCGTACCACTGCCCTCTAGCCTCTGCGACAGAGCGAGACTCTGTCTCAAAAAAAAAAAAAAGAAAAGAAAAAAAGAAAACCCTCCATTCAAATATACTAGAAGAACATCATGTTTCTTATGGAACCTAAGGACAGAAGTATAGCTGGACCTCATGAAACCCAGAGAACTAGGAGGTAAACATTGTCAAAAAATGTTATTCTTCCTTTCCTCAACTCTCTGTATGACTGCTTTATTCTTTAGTGTCTTTGGGGACTGGTTCTTTCTGCTTCTCATTAACATACATAGTCCAAAAATGGAAATCTCAATTAGCTTTAATATCTCTTCAAGTTCATGTTTCTAAGGTAGTGTAACCAGCACTTCTAGATCCCAAATCTAAATTCTCTGGAGAGAGAACTTGATTGGCCCAGCCTAGTCAATTTCCACCCATATTACAAGATTTCTCAACCCTCAGTACTATTAACATTTTGTATTTGTACTGACTAATGCTTTGTTTGCGTAGGGGTAGGAGAGGCTTTCCCATGCATTATAGGGTATTTGGCATCATATCTGGTCTCTACTTTACCAGTGCCAGAAGATGATCCCTCTCACCCCTCCTCCATGATGTGACAACCCAAATTACCAAAAGTCCCCTGTGGGGCAAAATCACTTCTGGTTGATAAACACTGACTTATGAAGTAAAGGGTAAAGTATCCCATAAAACAAACATGCCTTCTTGTGCTGACGATCTAGAAGAGTTGTTTTTTGGAGAAGGCCAAGTGTCTGCTTGGCAAGTATCCTGAAAGTGGTCTATTACAAAAATAAGAGATGTTGGTGGAAACTATAACTTTTGTAAAATTTAGCCAACATAAGCAGATCTACTAAAATACATTAAAAGGTTCAGAATTTTAAGCACTGTATAAATTGAAAGAAAATTTCAATCAAAGTTAGGGAAAACTCATAGATGTTGTTTCCGCATTCAACCCTAATACAGTGATTTTCACATTTTTTACTCATATATCTCAATCTGAGAATAAGTATTCACCATCTATGTATATATAATATATAATACGTATACACAGAGTCTTTCTTGGTATCTACAGAAAATTGGTTCCAGGACCCCCATAAATACCAAATTCCATAGATGTTCACTTCCCTTATATGAAATGGCATATAGTATTTGAGTATAAACTACACACATCATCCTGTATACTTTAAATCATCTCTATATTACTTATAATGCATAATGCAATGTAAATGCTATGTAAATAGATGTTATAATGTATTTTTTCTTTGTATTATTTTTAATTGTTTATTATTTTAATTGTTTTTTTCCAAATATTTTTGATCTACAGTTGGGTGAATTTGCCATGTGGAAGCCAATGATATGGAGAAATGACTATAAAATCTGTACATATAATCAATACTACTGCATTTTGTAATCTGTAAAAATACACATAAAATAAGACACAGATGAAATTAATAATTAAATTCTTATTTTAATTTTAATAGTATTAATTTTAATTATTAATAGTATTATTGAATATACTGTGTGAGACTTCTGATGTAGAAAAGATGGCAGAGACCTTTTTCTTCCTACCTGTTAAATTCAACTCTAAACCCTGAACGTAATGCAAGAGACAACCAAAGGAGAAATCTGAAAGGTGGTGGGAGGAAGTAATTTTGCTTTGGGATCTAGCACTGGAGGAATAACACAACATCAGGGTGTCTTAAGTCCCCCTACTCAACAGAAGAGGGATCCATCCCAGCGTTTCCCAAATCTAAGCTCCTTCATCCCTCAGATCTATGGTGAGTCCCTCAACAGTACTAGCGGAGCCCCATGGGCCTAAGACTCCCCTCCTCTACCAGGAGGGTGTGGCCTGGCCCACCAGAGTGCTCAGCCACAAGAAGGAACTTTTGCAGAAGCCTCTTTGACCCCTCTGTAAAATAAGTAAGTGAATACATAAAATAAGTAGGTGAGTGAGTAAAAACTCACTTTTAATTTTGATACCTCGGAAGTTTTCTTCTGTCATGAAATGACCAGTGGATATCTAGCACTTTCACAGTCTCTTTGGTTGTCGCTTCATCACAAAGTGTTGCAGATTTTTCCTTATTTTAGAGAACCTGACTTCCTGCAAATGGCCACATGAGTGTCAGACCAGCGCTGGGATGCAATTTAGCCTCGACTTCTTTGCTGTTAAAATAATACCTCCAAATGTTGTGAATGAATTTCACACAATAATCTCACCTCATTTAAAAGCCTGTTTAAAATTCTTGTCAATATATTCCTGCCATAAAACACTGTTTCTATTAAATTAGTTAATTTAAATCTACATTGACTATTTTGCATCTAACCCTTTGACAAAGATCCAAAAATTCCCTAATGAACTACTTTGTCCAAAGAGTAGGGATGGAAATAGGCATTTATGGACGTCGCTCTCGGTAGAGCTAATTGTTCCAACCTCAATAGAAAACAAGATCTCCATTTTGCTGTTCTCTACCAATTTCCAAATCCACATGTCTATGACCCTACAAATTCACCTCTAGAAATTAATACTACAAATAATTCATACGCATGCATGGGTTGAAGAAATCAAGTTGTAGTACAACATGCAAAACATGCTAATATTTGAATGAAAAATGGGGTGAGTGCTTATATACCTACTTCCTTGGGTATACATAAACTATTTTTGGAAAAATACACCAAAATAGCCAATAATATTTGTTGCCTATGGATAGCTGAGGGGAAAAGGTGGGACCCACGTGGGAAGATACTATTTTACCTTATAATCTTATCTATTTCATGAATTTTGGATATGAGAATGTCCATGAATTAAAATTAATAAATTTAAGAAATCATTTATCATTGAAAATATCTCTCCTGTATTTTTATTCTTTGGTGGTTCACAATAAAATAATTCTTTTTGTATTTATTTATTAAAAGAGAATCTAGCAAATAGAACTAGAAAAATGTGAACTGAGACAAATTAGAAATCTGTAAAATTTCATCAAAGCGTGTAATATTTGTATGTTTGAATCTTTAATAATATTTTCTGTGTCATCTATGCTAATAAAGAAATATATGTCAACTTGTTACTATACTTTTTTTCCATATCATATTTCAGTCATTTTTATTGCAGCAGGAAGAATGAGTGTTTACTACTTGTATAGGACATTTTATTTTTCATTTTTAAAGAAATCATTTATTCTTAAGATTCATGAAAGTTCAGTGCTGGTTTGAGTACTAAACAACATTAAGAATGCTGAAAAAAATCTAACTATTTGTCTTTATATTTAGTATGGTTTGTTACTATATATCTTAGCAATGATGATAGCTTCATATTTTCTTTAGCTAATGACTAATCCAAGAAACAATATAAACTAAGGGCAATAGTCATTGTCAACAATAGTGACTATTTCCATAATTCATAAAGTTTGTATCCCTCTGCCTGGAACACTGCCTGGAAAAATACAGTGGGTACATAGTAGTACCCTTTCTTTTTTTCTTCCCTCTCCTTTGTAATGAATGAATAGTGAAATAATTAGTGAAAGGACTGAGAGACCCAGTTAACCTGAAATTTTGTACACAATGGATTTCCCACTTCTAGTGATGTAAAAACTATTTTGTACACAACAGATTTCCCACTTTTAGTGATGTAAAAACTCTAAAGTTATAGCTACTATCACCACAGCTGTGCTATTGAGATCATTAACCTAGAAACCAAGAAGAAACCTAAGAATCAAGTATATATTAATTTTCATTTGAAAGCAATCAAAATTGGGTAGTTTTCTTGGCCCAAAGCAAATCAACCACAAGGAGGCAATAGTTCATTTCATGTTTTAGATGACCAGAGGCATGAAATGTACCAATCATAAAAATTCGTTGGCCACATCAAACCTGTGTGCTCTCACTGATGAATACTTACAAGTCTGGCAATGATTTTCCGTGGGTCCCCAGCAACGGCCAGTACAGGACTTATGGCAACGTCCACCTGCAGAACAGGAAAAGGGAAAAAGCACATGCACGTTATAATCTTTCACTCCTCGACTAGGAGTAACTCCTCAAAGGAAATACTCCTGCTCCTTTACGAGGATTTTTATGTCATACTAGAGCTGAAACATAGCCCATAAAATGCACACTTAAGTAGGAAAACCTGAATGTCAAATATATGTGAGACTAAAGTACAACCTTTTGGTATTCAAATCCTCTTATCATTTTATAGGAAAATAAAATAAATGAATTTGTGAATTTTCTCAGAAAATCAAAAGCAAATAATTATATTTAATAAGTTTCACTTTCGCTATTGAGCATTATTATTCTATTGATCTAATCTACTTGATATAATTTCCAGAGATCACATCTTACTGAGAGCAGCATATATTAAAAAGTAAAGCAATAGAAATAAGTTGAAATCTCTGAGAACAAGAATATATTTTTACAAACACATGAAAAATCATCAGAATAAATGGCAAAATCCTGCATTTAAGCTATTTTTGAAAGCTTAATTTCAATTATTTTTATGCTTCTAAAATGTTTATTAACATTATTATTTGCATTTTCAAATATAAGCCTTAATCTTCTATAGTGGCATCTTCTTCTACCATAGGTATTTGCCTCAACAAACATAGCTGTCCCACAGAGAAATTCCCATCGGGACTCAAAATAAAGAATATTAGCTGGAAGAAGTCATGTAAAAATGACTTCCTTTGAATCTTATTTTTGAATTTCATAGGTTCACTCTAAATTTCTGTGGGCACATGACACATTTTTGGAATAAAATATAGATGTTAAAAATCTATTAAAGCTTAAAACTTTTCCATATACAGAAATGTTTTATATGACATTTCCTTAAATGCTTCTTATTAAACATTGTCAATTTTCTAATAATAATTGTTAATAGGATTCTCCCATTTAAAGTGTTTAACAAAGTTAACTATATCATAAATATCATCAAATAACATCTGATCAGATGCTCCCATCTTTCCTGATCCAAGTTTTTAATTTCTCAACCAGAAAGTTCTTACAACCTGGAGTGTTTTCCCGCCTCCAATGAAATTGCCTAAGTGAGCCTGTCCTGTTAAATGAGTACATGCTTAAGATACAGATTCAACAGACACTTTCTCTGGCTGAATCTCAGACCATTCAGATGGTCAACCATTGAGAAAGTAAACTGTACTCTTTCCAAGTTAATACAATACTTAGGTTCTATTCCAGTCATCTTCTTAAAAGTACTGGGATCTTTGCTACAACAGAGTTTATTTAAAGCAATTCTATTTGTGAAGTATTGCTGCTGACATCACCAGTATATAATATCCTGTCACTCTGCCATCTGTTTATTTAGAGCCAAACACATTATAACAACATAATGCAAGCTCATTGTAGCTGACAGGAAAAGGACTCCATCTGGCCTGAACAATATAACTTTAATCAGTGATAATGATAATTATTATTAAAAACTTACAGGAGTTCTTTTGTACAAAGTTAATAAATCTAAATTGATTTATACTAGCGGAAATTAGAAAGGACTGTGAGACAAAATAGGAGGCAGTGAAAACTTTTTGGAGTACAAACTTTTTTATGAGAAAGTAGCTAATGTTAATGTGATTCCTTAGATTTGGTATAATCCTCTAAATTGATCCATTAAGTGATCTGTTAATTGAAGATAGTTGAAGCATAAGATATTTTACCATTTAATCTACGATTTATTTAATCATGTTTGGGGCTCATAAAATATTTGGCCTTATTCTTTGTGGCCAGAATACTACCTAACTGGAAAAAAAAGAAAGAACAGAAAAGAAAAGAAAAGAAAAGATAAAAGCAAATAGAAGAGAAGAAAAGAAAAAGAAAGGAGGACGGAAGGAAGGAACCAGGAAAGGAAGGAGTTAAGTAACACAATTCATATTAGACATTTTAATATTCTCAATGTTTTTCTCCTACTCGATTAATTTTTTAACTTCTTATTCATGAAATTCCAATTTGCCACCCAGACATCTGATCCCAGATTCAATATAAAAAGGCATGTTGCTAGAAATACTGTTGATGGTTCTTGATAAGGTTTCAGGGCAAGGCCCATCTATTTGAAAATGTGATGTAGTACCCACACACACACAAAAACAAGTTGAAATAATTTAACCTTGACTGTCTACTTGATATTATGAGATTTTTTTGGTAGTTTCCATTTCCACTTGACCTACACATTTCAGAATTCTATCATGACAAACACACTAGAGGATCTAGAATTGATTGTACTCCCATAAATGGCTGTTCAGCCAGGACTACCTTTATTTTACTTTCTCTCTAGAGCCTTGACACTTTTGGAATCTGTTCTAGTACTCAGTTCAACTTTAGCTTTACTCTTCAAAATAGTGCAAGACATGGCACTTTTGTTATCACTGGATGTCGCCAATTAACAATTAAGTAAATGCTACAATATCTGACCAAAATATCTGATTAGAGATATTTATGAATCAATGTACTTACTACATTTTTATGTCTGTAACCTTAGTTTGATTCTTGCAGTTAATTGGGAAGTATAGAAGGAGTTCCCACAGTAATTAACTGCCTAGCACAGAAAAAAAACAACAAAATTTCCCATAAGTGTTCCCTCCTATGTCCTTCCAACCATGTATCCCTGATTATCTCATAAGCACCTTCTTTATTTTGTGTATTAGGCATGATGTTAAGCAATGGACATAAAACATTAAACTGAAACAGGTAAGTTTATCACCCTCTTAGAGTTTAGAATTAATTCAGGAAAAGAGTTTTGACTACTCTGTAGCTAATGTTCACCCTTTATCAGTTTAAGGGAAAAAGCCAATAAATCTAAATTTTTAACAGCCCACTAGCCCAGGAAAGAAGAGTTGGATGAAAGCAGGTGGAGCTAGATCATTCCCAGTCTAATTCCCAGCTACACTGGAAGTCAGCTACATTCCTTAAACAATGACTCGTCCATGTGACATCTAAAAGGAGCTCACCCTAGACCATATCAGTAAAGAGTGTAAGTAGAGGCTTCAATATGTCCCTCGTTTGTCTGAAAAAACAAAACAAAACAAAACAAAAAACAAATATTTTAATGATAGCCTACTAGCTTACTGGGATTTTCTTCCTGCCCTCTGTTCTCAGGCATGCACTAACCTCAAAAGTCCTGATTTCATGTGAAAAAGAGGTCTTATATGTTTGTCATATTTAGTGTGAATTAGTTTTATAAACTACTTCTCCCCAGAGTGTGTTTTGTAAATGAGGGCCACAAAGAGAGGAATTAGTCAGATGCCAGAATATGCAAATGAGAGCAGTGTTTGGGGTTTTGCCAATGCTGTCCCAAACAAATCTTCCCACTTCCATGTCTCAACCTGGTAGATGATTCTTTCCATTGATTATTGCAATAATTATTATTATTATTATTTTTTTTTTTGAGATGGAGTCTCGCTCTGTCGCACAGACTGGAGTGAAGTGGCGCAATCTCAGCTCATTGCAACCTCTGCCTCCCGGGTTCAAGCAATTCTCTGCCTCAGCCTCCCGAGTAGCTGGGATTACAGGTGCCTGCCACACGCCCAGCTAATTTTTGTATTTTTGGTAGAGATGGGGTTTCACCACCTTGGCCAGGTTGGTCTTGAACTTCTGACCTCGCGATCCACCTATCTAGGCCTCCCAAAGTGTTGGGATTGCAGGCATGGGCCATTGTGCCTGACCTTTTTTTTGAGACAGAGTTTCGCTCCTGTTGCCCAGGCTGGAGTGCAATGGCATAGTTTCGGCTCACTGCAACCTCCACTTCCCAGGTTCAAGTGATTCTCCTACCTTAGCTACCCAGGTAGCTGGGATTATAGGAATGCACCACCACACTGGGCTAATTTTTGTGTTTTTTAGTAGAGACGGGGTTCACCCTGTTGGCCAGGCTGGTCTCGAACTCCTGACCTCAGGTGATCTGCCCGCCTCAGCCTCCCAAAGTGCTCGGATTACAGGCATAAGCCACCGTGACTGGCCTGCAATAATTCTTTTAAAGCTATGTGAGAAAACAGTCTACTTTTTTACTAAAAATGAAAAATGTGACATTTCCATATAGCTCAGTCATAGAATTTAATCAAATTAGTATGTCCGGTTATTCTGACTCAAAGAGATGAAATAAGAAACAAACCAATATTTTAAACAACCATTTCAATTACTTTAGTAATTTTTTAAAATAACTTAAAATAAGTGCTAGGCGTAGTGCAGTAGCACATGTCTGTAATTCCAGCACTTTGGGAGGCCGAGGTGGGCTGATCGCTTGAGCCCAGGAGTTTCAGACCAGCTTGGGCAACATGGCAAAACCCCGCCTCTACAAAAAATGCAAAAATCAGTCGGTCTTGTTGGTGCATGCCTGTCTTCTCAGCTACTCTGGAGGCTGGGGTGGGAGGAGCACTGGAACCTGGGAGGCGGGGGTTGCAGTGAGCTGTGATTGCTCCACTGCACTCCAGCCTGGGCGACAGATCAGACTCTGTCTCAAAAAATAAAATAAAATAAATGAATAAATAAAATAAAAATAAGTTCTGGTTATTCCCCATCACCATTATTTTAATTCACAGGCAATCCCTCTGCTTTGACAATGCATTATTCATCATGGAAGCTGGCAAATGTGACTAAGTTAATCTTTTATGTTTGTCCCGCAGATGTTACTAAAAATGTAGCCTTTGCGTTCCTTTTTAGGAACTAGAGTCCATGAACCGCATTTATATTTTTAAGAGTCACAAATTCATCTAGAAGTTGTGCTTGTTTGTGTGACCACCTGAATGTGGGATTCAGTGCCTACCTCTGTAATGCTTTCTGCAAGTAATAGGCCAGGACAGTTGAAGAGTTACAAAATATGAAGTCATTGGCAACCATAAAAGATCATATCCTCAAACTGCCTCTAGCTAAAGGCAATGCAGTTATATCCCTGGATTTTTCTTTTACTCCTTTTAAAAACTGGCAGGTTTGACCTCTTAAAACTACTTTTACTAGAGAAAGAAGTGAGAGCATAATACCTTTTTTATGACCATATAATTCAAAATAGGAAAGTAGAACATTTATTGAAAGTCTACGCTAACCTAGTCCCTATTCTTGGTGTGTGTGTGGGTTCAGGGAGGGCTGATAAAAAGACAAATGTCACTATCCTGCCCTCAAGGAGGTTTTGGGATCCAGGAAATAGGCAGAGGAATAGGCAAGTAACTATTATGACCATAATATTTCCTAAAATATAGGTATGTATAAAGTGGAGAGAAAGGATTGCAGAAGGCTCTGCAGTTTAATTTTGCTTGAACAATCTAGTTTGTCCAGCGGTGAAGGAGAGGGAAGGAGAATTTCTGGCTGAACTACTAGCCTAAGCAGTAACAGAGAGGCATGGATGAGCACAACTCTTTGAAGCCATAACGAGTAGTTTAGGGTTTTTTGAGCATAGTTTGCATGAGTAATAGCAGCTGGAGTGTGAGCTTACAAAGTATCATGAAAGCCTTCTAAAACAGTTTGGAGTTTACTCTGTGTGTGTATTATGGAGTTTATATGGGTATTATGGAGGTGGTCGAGGTCTTTGAGCATTAAAACGACATAGTTTGACTTGTGGGTAGAAAATGGTTTTGAGTCATGGTTCCCAAAATTTAGTGTTCACACTTGAGTAGCTTGTGCAAGATGCTGATTTTATAGTCTGGTTGAGGTACAGGAATCCCTATATTTAAAAAGCACTTCCAGGGATTCTGAGGCTGATGGTTGCGAAATGACAAAAGTATATATGAGATAATGGTTTGGCATATAATTCCAAACTCTATTAGTATCATACACATATTTTAAGACAATGCTTTAAGTGTTAGAGCTGATCAGACGCTTGGTAACCAAACTTTCAGACAAGCAGTGTAAAACTCTAGCAGTCTCTCACGTCTTAATGTTTACTCTTTGATTTGTGGACACATTTCCATCAAATTGCATCTTTCTCCACCAGCACTAAAAAATATGTAGCTTTGTTTTTCACATTTAACTTACTGTAAACCACCCATATAGTAGTAAAATCTCAATATGATTTGAGCAAATGACACATTAGTAGGAATTAATGGCACTACCGTGATGTGGAATTGCTCTCCTTTATCAGATGCGAATACTTCCGCTCGTTCTTATCTGACGGTTCTCACTGTCATCTGTTTATTCGTATCCACACTTTTGTTACGTGAATTGACTTTACTTTTTATTCCAGTCACAATTGATTTTTTCTATCCTGCCTCTTAATTTGAAAGTTAAGTATAAAATGGAAACTTTAACTTTTACACATGTTGATACAAAAAGATAGGCAAGTATTCTTACTTGCTTAAAAATATGAAGTTAAAATGAAACAAAAAATATTTATGGTTGGGATTTTTCATCTTCATCAGGAGTTATGAGGTCAAAATATATTAAGCAATTACTGCACAGGAAAAACAAATAAGTAAGGTTAACCTTGCTAAACTTGATGTTTTTGTAAGCATCATCATGATATTCAGTCAAGCAATTTATAGTCAAAAGTTTTAGAACAGCATATATACTCATGTGATCAAGACTAATTTTAAACAGAAGTGTGAAGTACACAGAAGTGTCTGCAGCGCTTCCATCTACCCCTCCCTCAGGGGCTCAACTCCCTCCTGCTAACCTGAGACTTCTAGAGCATACAGAAACTCCTCCAGCATCACCTCGGACAGGATTTCAGACAGATAGCTAACGGACAGGCCAGTTAATCTGGTGCAGAAAATTGTGCAAAGGTTTGAAGATTCTAAACTTATTTTGCAAATTTGTATTTTTCCTGACGCCTTCTGGAAACATAGATCAATCAGGAGGGGGCATGACAGTGGCAGAAACCACAGCTACAAACAGAAGGCTGGGCAGGCTGGGGTGGGAAAACCTGTAAGAGGGCCATTTTTCAAAATCTCTTAACTCATAAATGGAAGCAATGAGCTACTCCATTTGCAGGCTGAGTATAGATCTGTTTTTACATATACATTTAAGTAGAATAGATAGGTCAACACAAATTTCACAGTTAAAATAAAAATTGATGATGATCCACTCAGATCTAAGATTGTCGATTATCACTTATACCTACAAGCTCATGTGATTGTAACAAGGACTAATAGTAAGAAATAACCTAATACATATTATGTCAAAAATGAAATAAACGTGAACATACTAAATGAATTCTATTTCCCACTAAGTGGAAAGATCTGCTCAATGCTGTCTATGATATTACTGTTCTGCATATTCTATGCTCCTTCCAACCGCCTTCAGAATGCTTTAGGCTACAAAAATCAATGGAAGTGAACTTCAAAGAAAATAACATTAAAAGGTCTTAATGCTTTTTGGAAAAGTAGTATTATTAATAACATAAAATGACTCAAAATAATAAAACATTAAATTTTTCCTAAAAAACTAAAAGCTTTTATATATGATACTGTCAAATATTTGTTCCAAACCAGGCACTTTTAAAGCATTATCACTGTCTATAGCTGTTAGCACAAAGTAGAATATAGAAATTCCACCTACTGTGGAACAGAATTAGTTCCAATCAATGTCAAATGTATTTCTGAGCATATAATAAGGGGTCTGAACTAACTGAAAAACCTTACCTGAAAACATAAAGAATATACTGAGATGTGTCAGCTTTTTGCAACCAATAACAACAATAATAATGAGCACTTACTATGAGCTTGCCAGAGCCACCAAGGGCATCCAGAAGCATCCTTCACAGTTACTCAATCTAGATGATAACCCGTTGGAGGTCTGCAGTGCAAAACCTGTTCAGTTACATGTAGTGGTGGGCCTTCCAAGGATGTTCTAAGCTTTTTGCATATATTAACTCATTTAATCCTCATATAACCTGAATAGTCTGGTTAAAATTTCTATGTCCAGTCCAGACTCAGTGATATGTAAGCTTATTCTTCCAACTGCTTACAAAACATCTCCACTTGTTCACTTAGCAGGCACTTGAAAACACACATGTTCAAAACTGAATCCATAATCTTCCCACTCCACTCATAAAAATTTTTAATGTATAGTTTTCCCCATCTCAGTCAATAAGCAGCTCAATCCTTTCAGAAGCTTCTGCCAAAAACTTTGGAGTCATCCTCAGCTCTTTTTTCTTTCCTCTTACAGCCCAGATCCAAATTCATGAACATATCTGGTTGTCTCTAACTTCAAAATCTGTCTAGTATCCAATCATTTCTCACCACCTGCACCATTATCATTGCAATACAAACCACTATCATCTCTTGCTTGTATTAATGCAATAACCTTTTATCCAGTATCCTAGCTTCCACCCTGGCCCCTTGACAATCTCTTTCTCAATATATTAGCCAGAGTGATCTTTTTAGTCAGACCATGTCAAATCTCCTAAGTTGCCATATGCCTCATAGTAAATGCCAAAGTCCTTACCACAGTCTTCAAGGACCTACAACATGTGGCCCTCTCCTCCATGCCTCAGTATTTTCCTCCAGGCTTACTCCTCTCATTCTCATCTCCTGCTGTTCCTGGGACATACAAGCTTCACTCCCACTTAGGGTTCTTCTATTTCCTCTTCCTCTCCTCCTCCAAGAGCCTATAAAGCGGGTTTACCCACCAACTTGCTCTTGTTAGATGCCACCTGTCCATGAATTCCCTGACCCATTACGTTTAAATAGTAAACATTCCAGATAGATTTACTAGATTTTATTTCTAATACATGTTCAAATTGGAAATGCTGTATAATGCATAAAAACATGAAAGAAGAAAAAAAATCCATAACCTTCAATTTTGGTGTTTTTCATTTTCTAAAGAGTGTGTGTGTGTGTAGCACTTTAACATGATGTAATACTTTATACAGTTCTGTCGTCTGCTATTTTCATTTCACATTTTTATCCTAAACATTTTGGATGATATTAAATAAATATTATTTTATTTTATTATTGGTAGATTTACCTTCTGCCATACAGACATGCCAAAAGTCAATTAACTATTTTGCCTTATGAGATATTTTCACTGGTACATGTAAAAGATTAATACATAATTTTAATGAAAATACACATTAAGAAAATACCACTAATTTCATGTCATATTTTTCAGCAGATTTGTAGCTCATGAAAAGATAACAATAGAAAGAACGTGACCATGTGTTTCATTGTGTCCTTGTGTAACACTGACGGGATGTGAAATAGTTGTGTGGATTTGTAGATGACTGGCACATGTATCAGAACATTTGATAAAAGTATTGATGTGCTAGTTGGCCTGGACTGACATCCTGGCTCTAGGAGTGTGCCGAAAGCTTCTGTACACATCTATCATATTTGACCTTTTAATAACTGAGTTGCATAAACTGTTTGAAATACACTTATCATATTTGCAAATGACACAAATCTGGAAGGGGTAGTGAATACTCTTATGGAGAATAATCATTCAGATTTAGGAAGAACTTGGTGGAAGAAATAATGAGCTGAAATTAAAGCTATGATATTTAATAGGATCAATGTAAATTCCTGCATTTGTGGTTCTAAATCAACATTTCATGTAAGTATCAACAGATATGTACTCTTACATAAAGTCTCTCTGGCATGAGACGCATTAGAATTTCAAATCCCACTCTGTTACTGGTTGTGCCATTCCTTAGAAAGGTTAGTTAACTTTTTTCACTTTGTTTTCATACTTTGGACTTAAATGTTTGTCCTAAAAATGGAGGTGTACACTATACTGCATACTCCAATCTATACAGTATGATTGACATCATCAGCCTCACCACATCATGTAATGCTTATTGAGCACTCATTGCTCTCTGCACAGTGCACTAGGTATTTTATATACACTGTCTCATATAATTTTCATAACAATATGATAGCATAAGTACTACCATTTGTTTTATTCTACAGGTAAGAAAAGGGGCTGGGCGCGGTGTCTCACGCCTGTAATCCCAGCACTTTGGGAGGCCGAGGCAGGCGGATTACGAGGTCAAGAGATCGAGACCATACTGGCCAACATGGTGAAACCCCATCTCTACTAAAAATACATAAATTAGCTGGGCATGGTGGCACATGCCTGTAATCCCAGCTACTGAGGAGGCTGAGGCAGGAGAATCGCTTGAACCAGAGAGTCAGAGGCTGCAATGAGCGGAGATCGCGCCATTGTATTCCAGCCTGGTGACGGAGCGAGACTTCTTCTAAAAAAAAAAAAAAAAAGGAAAGAAAAAATAAAATAAAAAGCATCCTTGTTTTAATTTTTTAAAGGTAGAAATGTTCATTTAGTTAATCTTCACACTTCCTAACATACTATGACTGAGCACTCTAGAAGTGTTTTTGATAGTGATGTTTTAGAGATAAAGTATATTATATAACATCCACAGCAAAGAAGGATACGCAAAATATGCTGTTATCTGTCCTTCTAGTTTCATATTTGGTTGTTTAATCAGTGACATCCATCTTAATCAGAAACTATATATATATATATATATATATATATATATATATATATATATATATATTTTTTTTTTTTTTTTTTTTGGAAAAGCATCCTTTAAGTAGAACCAGAGAATTGTCCCTCTATGGCACATCAGCCCTTTTTATACATAGCATGTTTCTAGTCAAAAATTTTTGTTGCCCATTATTTCATTTCTAATTGGCAATTACTTTGATTCTATTACTTGTTTATTAAAGTTCAGCAGTAAATGGGTCTAAAATAAATGTCAATTAAATACAAACACATTTTAGTAATTGGCATTAATTTCTAAAGGAGAATGTGATAGGAAATTAGAGCTTACAGTTTAGGAAAGCTAAAATATTGAAAATACTACTGAGTATGTAACCAATTTACAATATTGTCACTTACTTCTCTAAGTGTTCATTTATATGCTGGCAAAATGCAAAAAAATACAAGCTTTTACTAAGTGCTGGTAAAGTGTGGAAAACACCAGCTATTAAATCATTTTTATCTCCTTTCAGGCTCCATTATTACAATTGGTGGAACTGTGGGTAAAGAACTTTACCTAAGAGTTGACTTTCTTCATTAATAAAATACAGATAATGATATCTACTTCACACATATTTGATGAAGGAATGACTAAGTTGAATATCATATGCAAAGTACGTGGCATGTAATAAGCATTAATCAATGTTAGTTCCCTTTTTCTTCCATCACAACACATTACATAACAATTTTACTGAACAGCAAAGACAGACAAAGAGGGAGAGGGTCAGTAGAGGTGATATGGCAGATACATCAAGTAATCTGGAGACAGAAATGTTTACGCAAACAGGATTGAAATGATCAGTAAGGTACCACAGGTCAAGCAATCGGAAGTTGGGAGGGTGTGACCCCTTAGAGGCTTTCGCGGGCATAGCAGACAAAGACAAGTGGGTTTCAAAGATCTCTGCATCCTTTGACAAAGGCGTGAAAAGCCACGGTTTCAGCAAGAATGTTATGAATAACCCAACTCCAGTGAAACTCACTCTGCCACTGGAACTTCAGGCTCTTGTAGAGTTCAGGCTGGTGTACATGGAGAGAGAAAAAGAAGGCAGGGAATATTTCCAGGTATGTTTCAGAAAGGGAAACAGAAACCCATGGATGGAGCAATGGTGGATTAGTGAAGAAGACTAGATGTCACTGATGTGGGGGTCTCAGCCCACTCCATGACCTTCCTCTGTCAGATTGCTAGTCAGACATGCTAATGAGTCCCTGAGGAACCGTAACCACCCACGTGTTCACTTTGTGAGTGGTGTCACATTCGAGAAACATGGTTCAACAGCTAAAATTCAAGCAAAGAAATTTACTGCTCTCAAAGGACATGAAATGAGATCCAAAGCATTGCCCATGGCAACAGTTCTAAACTGTTATCTCACACAGCTCTCACTCTCATTCAGCAAAACCCCAACTCCAGTTTTCTCTCTCTTCCTGTCTTCCCTCATCACAAACCTTTTGTCCTACCCCTACCATCATTGTATCACTATTATGTGATTGATGGACTAAACCATTCTCCTCAAGTATTTTTCATTCCATTTAGCTCTCTTATCAAATAATTATTCGCCTATTTTTTGTTATGTATCTTAATTGTGCATTACAACATCTAGGGATTTTGTGTGTGTGTGTGTGTGTGTGTGTGTGTGTGTGTGTGTGTGTCTGGAGACAGGAGAACAGTTTGGTCTGGTGGACTGAAAGTATTAAGCAGACACAAAATATTTGAGAAGGTACAAAAGATAGACTATGAATATTCCCATATTTGTACGTTTTATCCTATCAGAATAGTCAGTGTTTAAGGAGAAATGTTTGGGTTCTATTTCACCATGAACATAAAGAAATTCCAATAATCTGTGTGTAGTATGGTCTCCATGGACAGCCTGTGTTTTCATCTGGCTTCCACTTGATAGTTCCAAGAATAGAAATATCTCCTATATAAATTTATAAGAAATGAGTGTTGCCATGGGAAAACTGAGATGGATAAAATTATTATGAGTTCCTTAAGGGAAGGAACCATTTCTTTTCCATAATTCCTAAAAGTGCTCAAAACACAATGGGCTTCTCAGATTGAATAAACCAACATTTCCTTTACTAAGAGGCCAGTATCTTCACATCATAGTGCTAACACAGCTTCTTCAACCCTGAGTACATTTTGAAAGGTCTTATAATGTCTGTGGTTTGGGACTTTATAATTATGGCTGGTGCCATTAATCTTACAGCCTTCCTTTTTTATTATATATAAGATTGAGACTGAGTTTTTGTTACAGATTGCTACCCTATAGCAGTCAGTTGTGGAGATTAGACATCACTGAGACAGATAACAAAGAAAAATGGATAACAAAGTGGAAAAGATTAGGTAGCTCCATGCCACAATATTAAACAAAGTCTTCTGAGGTATAGCAGTCCAAGACTCATTGTATGTTACTACCATTTTTTCATCTGTCAAAGCGACTTGCTGTTAAAACAGGGCCTTAGCTGTGCGTGTGTATACACACATACACGCACACACACACACAAATATGTGTATATGTCCATATCCTTTCACTTAAAATAAAAAGAACTCACATTAACAAATAGGCACATTTCCAAAATGCCACGGTAAGCCAAAGGAATAAAAATGTGATTTTAAAGTTGATGGAGGTTATAAGAAAGTGACCTAAAACGCATTATAGTAAGTAATAAGCCTAAAATGTCTTGCTGTAGAATGTTTTCATTAATTCACCTTTGAAGTTCATACACAAAAACTAAAATTCAAGGATAATGGATGTATAATATATTTTAAAAATCTGATTCCATCAAAAAGCTATTTCAGTGGAGTTCCTTCTTAATATACTACTAGACAGATCTGGAAATTGAGTTATTATTTATAGAAAAAAAGATAAATGATTTGCAAACCACTGCACAGACATCTCTTGTATTCCATTGCAAATTATTTTTAAGTCTAAATAAATATCAGTTCTACTACCTATCTTTCAGCTCCAGTTTTCTGTTTTCTAAAAAATATTTCTGGCCTTGTAACTTCTGAAATACAAATCCTTTAATTACAACGAAAGCCCTTTTTAGGTAACATGCTAAAGAGGTAGTTATAGCTTAAATATATTACAATTTCATTATGTATCAGGCATGGTTCTAGGCAATTTATTTCTAGGATATACTTAGGAGGAAAGTACTACTACAGATTAGGAAGCTGAGGCCAGAGAAATTTAATAACTTGCCCAAGATCACACAGTTTGTAATAAGCCTGGGACTGGAGCCTAAAAATATTATCTCTGGAGCGCACACTCTTAACCAATACAACCAAGTATCTGATTTGTGTTAACAGATACAAAAATAGAATAGCCATTTGGGACAAAGGAGGGAAGAACACCCAAAATAGATTAGAACACACATAGGAAAACAAACTTTGTGTCACAACAAGGGCTTGATTTCTGATGGGATTAATACAAATACTCCGAAAGTTCATTGGATTTTAGGAGGACAGGAATCCATTAGGCAAAGACGTTGAATGAAATCATTAACAAGACACTCATTCAAAATCACTTAGGGAATGACTTGCATGGAGTTAAAAAGATGACTTGGGTCATTTACCAAAATCTTCGATGTGTGTGTGAAATGAGCGGGTTAGTCAATAGCAGTCAGGGTGGAGAGTGGTGTAGGTGGACGTCAAGAGCACGGAAAAAGGTGCCCCTCCCCAATTCACTCCCTCACCTCACAATATTTTAATCTATTATTCTAATTCAGTCTTATATGAGAAAAATAAGGGATAGAGGGGCTAAGCAAGCGTAGTTAGAAACTCTTGGAGACAAGATTCAAATTCAGGTAGAAACGCCCAGCTTGAGCTCAGACACTAGGCTGCCTTTCAAAGCAAAGAACCAGAGGTATCATCATGCAAAAAGAAGGAAGATTCAGGGGGATTTGTCCTGAAATATGGTCAGATAAAAGACTTTTGTAGGATGGATAGGAAGAGAGGAGAGAAGAAAAGTGATGTCTAGTTTTTCTCCACTTTCTTACATATTTTAAAAAGTATTCAACATGCATTATACTCTTACCCTTAATGTAATTTACTATTGATGAGACCATGTTTTGTTTCTTATCCCTCAGGAAAAAAATCTCTGAGCCCACTGTATATACTAACAGAAATGATTTACTATTTCATGAGAATGTTGAGAATGTTGCAGAACTGCATGATGTTAATCTATCTTCCTCTTCTGAACAAAAGCAGGCAGATTCCTGTCCAGTATACAACTATAAGGACCCTTAGACATTTGTTTATTCCACTAAGAATGCATAGCAAGTCTTTTCAATAAAAATAGTTGGAATTTTAAATTATGCATTTCAATGAAATTTAGAAATGTAGAAGTGATGGTTGTCCATCATTGTATTGCTTTAAAGACTTTTAAATTTATCATTGTATTTTTGGTAGTAAAGCAAATTTCTTTATTCTGGGAAACCTTCATTGGCACATGTTTTAAATGACTAGTTTAATGCTGTATTCTAATTCTTGAGTGCAGAGTTTGAATTGATTCCACAGAAAATATTTTTTAAAAAATTATCTAGATCAACATTTTTGTTTAATAAAGCATAGAGAGGTAGGAGAATAAAAGTGGCTGATCAGGATAACTACCTGTGAGATGACTTTTCCTTTGTGCATTTTTATTCAAGCTTTTTTATTTCTTTTATGTATTTCTCTTACTTATATTTTACCAAGAACTTTAAGAGAAATGTCACTGCATAATTTTCTTTCCATTTTTCTCCTATGTAGAAAAAGCACCTACAATTGGCAAAAGAATCACCTCTAAATTGAACATAATGTGTTCTTGCTGAGCAGCAAAGAATTAAATAAAAGTTGCACACAGCTGCTTGCAACAATCTAGGCTTGAAAGATTGCCAAATGGGTTAGCAGTTTGATCTGCTTGTTCATCTTTCTCAGCTCCCTGTAGATACCACATTCCTTGCCCCCATCCTCTAGTGTAACCAGCGGTGTCTCCCCTACCTCCTCTCTAAACTTTGAAATAAATGTTCTGAATGAGGGAACACCAATAGGAGAGGAAAGACACATGTGAAACATCTTGGTAAATGTTATGAAAAGGGAAAGCTGAATGTCCGCACGTTTTCAGTAATTCATAAACATCCTCCTTTTGCTTCCTAGTTTTCAAGTGATGAGAAATTAGAGACAAAAAGGGAAAATAGTTCCTTAAGTTCTATTTAATTGTGAAACTGAACTCTATGAAACACTTCATTAGTAAACAAGGATGAACATGTGAGTTGTGATGAAAACTGTGAACGATGGTTGTGAGGCAGGAGAATAGGGTCTGGAGGCAGGGAACCTAAGGCCGATTTGTGCTGATTTCCTAGAATGGAATCAAAAGGAAAACCCCACCTCTCCACACTCAAGTAACAAAAGGATCAAAGTCTACTCCCTTTGCAATACCCCACTCCCGCATTTCTGCATTGCAGATGAGAAAGTAAAGTACTTCTGATAGGTCTCCTCCTGAAACCAATCAGACTGTTTGTCGGCCTCGTCTTCATTTGCACAGGGGTGTGACTTTGGAACTTCACTTCAGTCTCTGATAGGTCACCTTCCAGGACCAGTCAGACTGGTTGAGGGCCACCACTTCATTAACAGGGTGGAAAGCAAGTAACCAATGGGAAACCTCTCCAGGGTATTTAAACATCAGAAAATTCTGTAACCAGCACTCTGGAGTGGCTTGCTCAAGTCTACTCCCACTCTGTAGAGGACTTTTGTTTTAATCAATCTGTGTTTTTCTTTTATTGCTTTGTTTGTGCATTTTTCCCAATTCTTTGTTCAAAACACCAAGAACCTGGACACCCTCCACTGGTAACAGAACACTTACATAATTCCTCTCACCCATTATAGAGTAAACAAAAATAGAAGAGGGTAATACTGAATAGAGTCAGTATAATTGTCATTCAATTTTACACAGTTACTTTAAACATCAAATACATAATCAGGGTTTTATGTTAAAAAAATCAATTATGGAATGCTTTATAAATCTCTCTTTTACATTAATTAGGTGCTTATTATTTGAGTCAATATATAATTTTATTTAGTAAAAATTATGTATTAGTCCGTTGTCATGCTGCTAATAAAGACCAACCCAAACTGGATAATTTATAAAGAAAAGAGGTTTAATTGACTGACAGTTCCATGTGGCTGGGGAAGTCTCAGGAAACTTACAATCATGGCAGAAGGAGAAGCAAACACATCCATCTTCACACTTCACATGGTGGTAGGAAGGAGAAAAATGAGCAGAAGGAGAAACGCCCCTTATAAAACCATCAGATCTTGTAAGAACTCACTCACTATCATGACAGAAGCATGCGGGTAACAGCCCCCATGACTAAATTACCTCCCACTGGGTCCCTCCCACAACACATGGGAATTATGGGAACCACAATTCAAGATGAGATTTGACGGGGGCGGGGGGGACACAGCCAAACAATATCATTCTGCCCCTGGCCTCTCTTAAATCTCATGATCTCACATTTCAAAATGTAATCATGCCCACTTAACAGACCCCCAAAGTCTTAGCTCATTACAGCATTAACCTAAAAGTCCAAGTCCAAAGTCTCATCTGAGACAAGACAAGTACCTTCCACCTATGAGCCTGTAAAATTGAAAGCAAGTTAGTTACTTCCTACATACAATGGGGTTAATGCATTGGGTAAATACACCCATTCTAAATGGGAGAAATTGGTCAAAATGAAAGGGCTCCAAGTGCCATGCAAGTCCAAAATCCAGCGGGGCAGTCAACCATTAAAGCTCTGTAATGATCTCCTTTGACTCCATGTCTCACTTCCAGGTCACGCTGATGCAAGAGGTGGGCTCTGAAGGCCTTGGGCAGCTCCACCCCTGTGGCTCTGCAGGGTACAGCCTTCCTCCTGGCTGCTTTCAAGGCCTGACATTGAGTATCTGTGGCTTTTCCAGGCACACAGTGAAGCTATTGATGGATCTACCGTTCTGGGGTCCAGAGGATGGTGGCCCTCTTCTCACAGCTCCTCTAGGCAGTATCTCAGTAGGGACTCTGTGTAGGGGCTACAACCCTACCTTTCCCTTCTGTACTGCCCTAGCAGAGGTTCTCCACGAGAGCTCTGCCACTGCAACAAACTTCTGCCTGGACATGCAGGCATTTCCAAACATCCTTTGAAATCTATGCAGAGGTTCTCAAACCTCAATTCTTGACTTCTGTGTACCTGCAGGCTCAACAGCACGTGGAAGTTGCCAAGGCTTGGGGATCATACCCTCTGAAGCTATGGCCTGAGCTGTATGTTGGCTCCTTTTAGCAATGGCTGGAATGCAGGGCACCAAGTCCTGAGACTGCACAAAGCAATGAGACCCTGGGACAAGCCCATGAAACCATTTTTCCCTCCTAGGCCTTTTGGCTTGTGATGGGAGGGGTTGCCATGAAGACCTCTGACATGCCCTGGAGACATTTTCCCCATTGTCTTGGTGATTAACATTTGGCTCCTCCTTACTTATGCCAATTTTTGCAGCCAGCTTGAATTTCTCCTCAGAAAATAAGTTTTTCTTTTCTATCGCATTATCAGCCTGCAAATTTGCTGAACTTTTATTCTATGCTTCCTTTTTAAACATAAATTCCAATTCCAAACAATATCTTTGTGAATGCATAAAACTGAATGCTTTTAGCAGTACCTTAGTCACATCTTGAATGCTTTGCTGCTTAGAAATTTCTTCTGCCAGATACCCTAAATCATATTTCTCAAGTTCAAAGTTACACAGCTCTCTAGGGCAGGGGTAAAATGTTGCCAGTCTCTTTGCTAAAGCATAGCAAGAATCACCTTTATTTCAGTTCCAAATAAATTCCTCATATCCATTTGAGACCACCTCAGCCTGCACTCCATTGTCCATATCACTATCAGTATTTTGGTCAAAATGACTCAACAAGTCTCTGGGAAGTTCCAAACTTTCCCACATCTTCCCATCTTCTTCTGAGCCCCCCAAATTTAAACAGGGAAACAATCTCTGCCTGTTGTCCATTTCCAAAGCTGCTTCCACATTTCCAGGAATTTTTATAGCAACACCCCACTCCTGGTACCAAAATCTGTATTAATTAGGGTTCTCTAGAGGAACAGAACTAAAAGGATATATAGGACAGAGAGTTTATGAAGGAAAATTGACTCACAGGATCACAAGGTAATGTCTCAGGAAAGGACATCTGCAAATTGAGGATCAAGGATCCTAGTGTAAATCAGTCTGAGTCCCAAAACCTGAAAAGTAGGGAAGCCAACTGTCTAGCCTTCAGTCTGTGGCCAAAGGCCCAAGAGCCTCTAGCAAACCATTGGTGTTAAGTCCAAGAGTCCAAAAGCTGAAGAACTTGGAGTCTGATGTTTGAGGGCAGGGAGCATCCAGTGTGGGTGAAAGATGAAGGCTGGAAGACTCAGCAAGTTTGCTCTTCCATCTGCTCCTGTCTGCTTTATTCTAGCAGCACTAGTAGCTGATTAGATGGTACCCACCCATATTGAGGGTGAGTCTGCCTCTGCCAGTCCACTTACTCAAATGTTAACTTCTTTTGACAACACCCTTATAGACACAACCAGGAAATATACATTGTATCCTTCAATACAATCAAGTTGACAATCAATATTAACCATCACAGATGAGTCTTTTACTTGGAGAAAATTTAACTCAGTTTTACCGACCTAGCATTTTAACCTCTACACCTAATTCTTCCAGGCTTAGAATTTTTTGCAGATTCTCATATAGCAGGATGACTTAAACTTTACGTGAAGTACATTTTTTAAAATGTGAAAGATCACCAGATGTCTCTTACTGTGACATCACTTCACATTGATGTTCCTTGCTTTATATTTTGTGGTTCTAAAACATTTTAAAATTCAGAAGTATTCAAAGCAAAGTTAATTCCACCTTATTTTCCTTATTAGAGGAAATATGCAATACAGAATTTGTTTAGAACAAGGTAACAAAAAGCATTCTTAAATTCCCAAAGTCTCTAATTCTTTTTTAAAAACTCACCATTTTAAAAAATGTTAGGAGTTACTACTTCAAAGAAAAGCTAATTATTCAAATTGCTTGGTCTTTCTCCATCTATTATGATTTGAACAGTGTGAAACTGTGTGAAAACCTTTCTCATATCAGTGACATTTAGTTATATCATGATATATTTTTCAATAAAATTCACATATTTTAGTGAAAATGCTTGTTAAAATGTACTTAAAAATAAGTTTCAGAGAAACAATGAAACAATGAAACCTGAAGGCTGCCGTCAAATAGACAATTTGAATTCCAGAGACCTGCTATTTCAAGAAATTTTGATCACTTCAACTCTTCACTGGAAGCCAACAAATCTGCTCCACACTAGAAATTATAAGCTACTTGAGGCTCTCAGAGACTCCCAAATCAGGCTCTTAATACCTACGTTACAGAATATGCAAATTAGAAATAGGGTCCTCTAAGTGCCTGTGATATACCAGGCCCAGGAGGTCACAGGCATTTAAAGCACTGTGATTTTTGTTATTGAAATTAATGACACAGAAGTTTCATGTAACAACAGAGAACTAAATATTCTCTAAGAGGGGACTCATGTATTTGGTAGTTGGCTCATTTGTAGCATGCCCATATGTTCTATGCCGATTTCAAACTAACATATGGCCTGAAATGTCTGCATCATATTAGGGTTTGCTAACCATTTTACCATCATAGAAATCTTATGCTAAGGTCAGTGCTACTTACACCTCTTCCTAGAATCAACAGGAGAATTTTGAAGATAGTCAGATTCTCTTCTTTATACAAAACTTAGTCAGAATCTCTGAGTGAATTTGGATACATGCCCACATTTGGAAATCTTAATCTAGTTACCTGTGGACATGACAAACCTTGTCCTTTTGTGCTAGTGCTAGACCATGCTATCATTTTTCTCTATATAACATCTACATGCTACACAACATCTCTGCTGGTCACTTCATGTAATAATATTTTTTTCTTGCAATAAGCTATGGTCATAAAGAAGATTTAAGGTTCGTCAGTGGAAACTGAATCTAAATATAGGTGAAGGTGGAACATTGCCATTTTAAGAGCTAGAGCAGTAAGCTTGTGGGTACAGAAGAGTTATTCTTTGAGACAGAAACTCTTGTTTAATCTGAGAGGGACCACATTTCTAAACCTTTCAGTCAAACAAATAAAATCTACTCATTATTCTTGCGTAAAACTTGAATGCAAAAGTTAGCATGAGTGCAGCTAAGTATATAGTTTAATAAAAAAAAAAGTTAGCAGAAAATGATGCTGAAGAGTCAAATGTTTTTTCTTTACAAATTTTGAGCTAAGCTGCCCTATCCCTAAAGAGGCTAAAGAGGTGGTTCTTTCTTGAAAAGTGTGTGTGTGTGTGTGTGTGCGTGTGTGTGTTTTACTCAGCATTTGCTCACAAGAGACTAGGGGCTACAATCAGTTCATACCATGCATGAGGTGTTGGCCGAATCTCTTGGTGTTCTTATAGAGAAAAATGATAAGCAACTGAACTGGCCTCAGCCTGGCATTACATTTACAGGGCTGTTCATATTCACAGGTGGTAGTACCCAGTGTGCAAAGCCAACTGTTAAAAATTTCTAGAATTTTGAGAGTTTTTCATTAAACAACCATTACTAAATATTAAACTATATAAACCCACAATTAAATATTATTAAAACAAAGGTAATATATATTGGAAATTCATTATTTCCTAATTAGTTTACTATATTTTACTATCTTCTATGTAATTGAGTTCATTTACATCTACTGAACCTGTATGGTGGAAATACTACATAATGGTGTGATACTTGGACATCTCTTCCAAAATCCACACTGATTGCTGTAAGGGGAAGAATGTTAGTAATATTCATACCATGAAAATCAGTAAGCCCAACAAATTGGGGCTTTCCCCCCCTATTTTTGGAGAGTAGTTATTAAACGTTATCAGCACAGCACTGACATATGATATAATTTAAGACTGAAGAAATCATGCTTTCGGAAAATGCACTGTTAGAACTTGTCTAAGGGAGTCACACCATATTCTGTGCCTGGAGTATTTCCTAATATGATAATTGATGTTTCCACTGAATTAGAAACAAGAAATGAAATGAGCTTTGAACTGAATAAGAGGGAAAAAAGACCTAGGGGAAGATAAAGAGACTAATCCCTAAGGTCTGAACATGGTCAGAGGGTCTCAGTAGTGGGGGATATCTTCAACAACAACACATGCACAGGGACATGGAAGTTAATTTTGGGCCCCTCTCTCTGCAAATAACCATTCTTATTATTAATAAAATTATGTTAATAACTAATCTTTTTTTCTTCTTCTTCTTTTTTTGAGATGAGGTCTCACTCTGTCACCCAGGCTGGAGCACACTGGTACAATCACAGCTCACTTTAGCCTTGACCTCCTGGGTTTAAGCGATCCTCCTACCTCTGACTCCCGAGTAACTGAGACTACAGGTATACTTCACCATACTGGGCTTTTTTTTTTTTTTTTTTTTTGTAAAAATGGGGTCCTACTCTCTTGCCCAGGTTGTTCTCAGATTCCAGGTTTAAGGGAATCCTCCCACTTCAGCCTCCCAAATTTCTGGGATTACAGCATGAGCTACCATGCCTTGTCAACAACTGGTTTTATTTGTGCTTTGAAGGGATCAGGCACCTGGGTCTTAAGAGCAGTTGAGGGAGTGCCTAGCCCAGCTGTGACATGATGGGAGTCCTTGGTAGCAGAAGCTGGGAGGTTGGCAGTAAGAGAGTAAGACCAGAGAGGTGAAGCTATAGAATTTACTCCAAATTTTTGGTTAAGTTATATGTAAAAGAGAAGTCGAAACTAATTCATAATTATAAACTGTTGATACTAATATTGTACATATGTGTATGTATAAATTTACATAAATGTTTACTTTGTATGTAGTTATTACATATAAATATTTTTTATATATTTATGTTTATATACTCATATATGATATGATTTTCAGGAAAAAAATAATAATACATGCTATGCATGATGAATACGAGGACTAAGATGAACTATGGAAGAGAGGGTATGAGATAATTCTTCTGTTTTGCCACCTGGAGGTCAGGTTAAGTACTTCCAAGGAATAAATATTCTGTCACTTTCAAGAAAGCAGGGATTATACTTCTTTAACTTTATATATATATATAGATATACACACACACACGCACACACACTTCATATACATGCTATGAAGTATATAAACTTCATCTATATATACTATGAAGTATATATACTTCACCATAAAATATACTTTATAATGAAGTATATATACTTCATAGTATATATACACACACTTCATATATATACATATTTATATACACTTCATATATCATATTTATGTGAAGTATATATATATAAAAAGGAGAAATGTTAACTAGATAGAAACCAACCTGGATTACTCCGGTCTGAACTCAGATCACAAAGGACATTAATTATTGAACAAACAAACCCTCAATAGTGGTTACACAATAGGATGTCCTGATCCAACATTGAGGTTGTAAACCCTATTGTCGATATGGACTCTAGAATAGGATTGTGCTGTTATCCCTAGGCTAACTTATTCCGTTGATCAAATTATTGCGTAATGTGTAAAAACTCACTTAGACTAGTGAGGTCTTAGTTTAGATTGTTTGGACGTTGAATTATGCTCTGAGGTCACCCCAACCAAATTTTTTTTTTTTTTTTTTTTTTTTTTTGAGACAGAGTCTCCATCTGTCGCCCAGGTTGGAGTGCAATGGTGTGGTCTCGGCTCACTGAAACCTCTGCCTCCCGGGTTCAAACAATTCTTCCGCCCCAGCCTCCTGAGTAGCTGGGATTACCAGCACCCGCTATCATGCCCAACTAATTTTTGTATTTTTGTAGAGATGGAGTTTCACCATGTTGGCCAGGCTTGTTTTGAACTCCTGACCTCAGGTGATCCACCCGCCTCGGCCTCCCAAAGTGCTGGGATTACAGGCATGAGCCATTGCGCCTGGCCAAGCAGTTTAAAATTTTTAATACGGTGATAGTAGGCTAGGGCCTGTAGGCTTGAGTTTTCATTTGCATTAACGAATTAAAGCTGCATAGGGTCTTCTCATCTTATTTGTTTATATCCGCCACTTCACAGATAGGTCAATGTCACTGATTAAAAGTAAAACACAGCTGAACCCTCGTCTGGCCATTCATACAAGTTCCTATTTAGGGAACAAGTAATTATGCTACCTTTGCAAGGTTAGGATATCGCGGCTGTTGAACATATGTCACTGGGCAGGCAGTGCCTCTAATACTGATAATGCTAGAGGTGGTGTTTTGGTAAACAGGTGGGGTAAGATTTGCTGAATTCCTTTTACTTTTTGTAATCTTTCCTTAGAGCATGACTGTGTTGGGTTAACAGTGAATATAATAGGGTGCTTATTATATCGTTTACTAATATTGGGCTGTTAACTGTCAGTGGGTTATTGCGGTCTGATGTAAGCTTACACAATGGAGAATGTCTTCATGTTATTTATATTAACATGATTGCTTCTATTAAGTAATAGATTAGTCCAATGTGACGTTAGGAGTTCAGTAAAGTGATTAGAATTCAAGATAGTAAGATGTTGAACTTAAACGCTTTCTTAATTGGTGGCTGCTTTTGGGCCAACTGTGGTGGTAATAATTTTTACTCTCTGCAGGAAGGTTGTTTCCCAAGGTCTAAAGAGCTGTCCCTCTCTAGACTAACAGTTAAACTTACAGGGGAATTACATCATTCTGTGGGTAAGTTTAAAGTTGAACTAAGAGTCTATCTTGGACAATGAGCTACCACCAGGCTCGGTAGGCTTGTCACTGTTACTCATGAATCCTCCCACTATTTTGCCACATAGGTGAATGTGGTCTTTCAGCTGTTCTTCAGTAGCTCATCTGGTTTTGGGGGACTTGGCTATAGTTCTGTGTGTAAAGTTATTTCTAGTTAATAGATTATGCAGAAGGTATAAGGGCTTGTCTTTGCTTTTTAGTGCTTGATATAGCTCTTTCATCTTTCCCTTACTGTATTATGTCTATTGTGCCAAGGTAAAAATTTCTATTGCCTATACTTTTGTCTAAATAAATGGTTTAAGATAGTTTGATAATATTTTTAGCAAGGTTTGGGGCTAGAGTTGGCTAAAAGTGATCAGGCCATGATGAAATCTTCTGGGTGTAAGCCAGATGCTTTGGGTTAAGCTACACTTTGGTTTGTCCAGGCACACTTTTCAGTATGCTTACTATGTTACAACTTATCTCCTCTATAGGTGTGTAGAAAAGTATCAGTAATAGTGATTTCTAAAGTAATATTTGAGGAGGGTGATAGGTGTGTGTGTGCTTCATGGCTTTATTCAACCAAGCACTCTGCTCTTGGTTTACTGCTAAATCCTCCTTGAGCCCTTAGATTTCACAAAGGTTTTTGTGATATTTTTCTGGACATAGAAAATGTAGACCATTTCTTGCCACCTCATGGGTTACACCTTGACCTAATGTTTATATGTGTATACTTATGCTTACTATATAACCTTTTTAGGGTTTGCTGAAGATGGTGGTATACAGGCTGGGAACAAGAGGTGGTGAGGTGTATCAGGGTTCATCAATTATAGAACAGGCTCCTCTAGAGGGAAGTAAAGCACCGTCAAGTCCTTTGAGTTTTAAGCTGTTGCTTAGAGTACTCTGGCGAATGGTTTTGTTAATGTAACTATTCGACTTTAGGGCTAAGCATAGTGGGTTATCTAATCCCAGTTTGGGCCTTAGCTATTGTGTCTTCAGGGTATTAAAGCCACTTTGTGGTATATTTTATTTCAGCTGGAATTTTTTACAACTTAGATGGAGTTTTTTACAACTTAGCTTTATTGAGGGTAGATCTTAAACATTCTTTACACCGAGCTTTATTAGCTTGGGTTAATCATATGGCCGTGGTGGCTGCCACAAAGTTAACCAACCCTAAATATTAGTATAACTTAGTCAAACTTTTATTACTAAAGATTTATCATTGCTGTTTCCCGAAGGGGTGTGGTTGAGCAAAGCGTTTTGAGCTGCATTTGTGTGTGCTTGATACCTACTCGTTTTAATCTGGGTGACCTAGAGGGCATTTTCACTGGGGTGGAGATACTTGCATGTGTAATCTTACTAAGAGCTAATAAAAAAGGCCAGGACCAAACCTATCTGTTTATGAGGTTGTGTGGACCCATCTAGACATTTTCAGTGTCTTTCTTTGAATGTCTAAGCTACACTAACTGCATGGAATACTTAAGTGAAAATTAAAACATGAGAAAGAAAGAAGTAAATATAAATGGTTGTTTACAGTTCTGGAAATTCAAGGTCTTTAAATTTGAATTGACAGAAGTTTGGCTGAGAGGATTACTCATAATTTAGGCTGAAAGGATTTACTCATGATTTAGCGGTATATTATATTGGGACAGCACTTTCAGAGGGATATGCTCAAGGTATTATATTAGTATATGGCAGAGGTTTAGTTACTATATCTATTACACAGAATGGAGGTCTTATTTGGTAGGAGGGCCTTAAGATTTTTTAGAAAATTACATAAATCAAGAGGTAGCTCTCTCGATTTATGTAATCGAGAGGTAGCATTTGTGGTTAAAATACGATTTCTGGGCTCTGACTGGGTTGCATTTTTAGTCTCTTGTTTTTGGGGTTTGGCGAGGGTATGTTTACCTAGGTTGATGGCAAAGTCAGAGAGGGAGGGAGGGTAGTTTGCAGATTTAATCGGAAATAGTTCTTCAAACTGAGCATATGTGCATGAGATTACATGCACGAGCGTATGTGCGTGAGCATACGTGTGTGAGCGTCTACTGATTAATTATGTCCTTCAAGCATGATATACTTCTCCTCACATGACAAAAACTAGCCCCTATCTTGATTATGTTTCAAATCTTCCCATCAACAAACCTGAACATCCTTCTATCACAATTCTATCCATTACAGTGGGCGGTTCAGGGGGACCTAACCAAACACAACTGCGTAAAATTCTAGCCTACTCCTCTATCACTCACATAGGTTGAATAATAGCAGTACTAATTTATAACCCAAACATTACCGCTCTAAATCTGATTATTTACCTTATCTCTACAACAACCGCATTTCTAGCACTCAACCTGAGTCTAAGCATCACAACCCTGTCACTATTTCATGCCTGAAAGAAATTGGCATGGTTGACACCTATAATTCCACTAATTCTACTATCCCTACGAGGTTTACCCCCATTACAGGGTTCCTGCCTAAATGAATCATCATCCAAGAACTTACAAAAAATGATAGCCTTATCACCACAACCATTACAGCTACCATAACCCTACTCAACCTGTACTCTTACATACACCTCATTTATTCCATCTCAGTAACGCTATTCCCCATATCTAATACTATGAAACTAAAATGACAATTCGAAATCGCAAAATGCATACTACTTCTCCCTCCCCACCTGTCATCTCTTCTACCCTCCTCTTTCCCATCTCTCCATTAATACTAACTATAACTTAGAAACGTAGGTTAAATAAGACCAAGGGCCTTCAAAGCCCTGACTAAGCAAATTGCACTTAATTTCTGTAACAGACCTAAGGGCTCCAAGACTCTATTCTGCATCAGTTGAATGCAAATCAACCACTTTAATTAAGCTAAGCCCTTACTAGATTGGTAGAATTCAAACCCACGAAAATTTAGTTAACAACTAAACCCCCTAATCAACTGGCTTCAATCTGCTTCTCCCACCATGGGGGAAAAAGGCGGGAGAAGTCCCCGCAGGATTGAAGCTGCTCCTTTGAGTTTTCAATTCAACATGAGAAATCACCTCCAGGCTGGTAAACAGTGGCCTTGGCCTCTGTCATGGGAACACTATACCTGTTATTCGGCACATGGGCAGGGATAGTAGGCACTGCCTTAAGCCTCCTAATTCGAGCAGAACTAGGCCAACCAGGAACTCTGCTAGGAGATTATCAGATCTACAATGTTACTGTTACCGCCCACGCATTCGTTATAATCTTCCTTATAGTGATACCAATCCTAATTGGGGGTTTCAGCAACTGGCTAGTTCTTCTAATAATTGGTGCACCCAATACAGCATTCCCCTGGATACGTAATATGAGCGTCTGACTTCTCCCCCCATCTTTTCTACTCTCACTTGCATCTTCAATAGTGGAAGCCGGCGCTGGAACCGGCTGGACAGTTTATTCCCCTTTAGCAGGAAACCTAGCACATGCAGGAGGCTCTGTGGACTTGACCATCTTCTCACTCCACTTGGCAGGTGTCTCTTCTATTTTGGGGCCATTAACTTCATTACCACTATTATTAACATAAACCTCCTAGTTATATCCCAATATCAAACACCCCTTTTTGTTTGATCAGTCCTCATTACCGCAGTCCTTTCCCTTCCAGTCCTAGCCTCTGACATTACTATACCATTAACTGACCATAGCCTCAACACCACTTTGTTTGACCCTGCTGGTGGGGGTGACCCTATCTTGTACCAACATTTACTCTGATTTTTTGGTCACCCTGAAGTCTATGTCCTTATCCTACCAGGCTTCGGGATAATCTCCCACGTGGTAACATATTATTCTGGTAAAAAGGAACCATTTGGATACATGGGCACAGAGCTGTGATATCAATTGACTTCTTAGGATTTATCATATGGGCTCACCAAATATTTACAGTAGGGATAGATGCAGACACATAAGCATACATCATCTCCGCTACCAAAAGTATTGCTATCCTTACTGGCATCAAGGTCTTTAGCTGATTAGCCACCCTGCATGGCGGTAACATCAAATGATCTCCCACAATATTCTGTGCCCTATGATTAATTTTCCTTTTCACAGTAGGAGGCTTAACCAGCATCTTATTAGCTAATTTGTCACTAGATATTATCTTACACGACACATGTTATGTTGTAGCGCATTTCCACTATGTCCTATCAATAGGAGCAGTATTCACCATTATAGGAGGCTTTGTCCACTGATTCTCCTTGTTTTCAGGCTATACACTTAGGCAGATCTATGCTAAAATCCATTTCACCATTATATTCATAGGTGTTAATTTAACCTTTTCTCCACAGCACTGCCTCAACCTATCCGGTATGCCTCGATGTTACTCTGATTATCCTGATGTATACACCACGTGAAATATCATCTCATTCATAGGGTCATTTATCTCTCTAATAGCAGTTATACTAATAATCTTTATGATCTGAGAAGCCTTTGCTTCAAAACGAAAAGTACTAACAATTGAACAACCATCTACTAATTTAGAATGGCTTTATGGCTGTCCACCATCTTACCACACATTCGAAGAGCCAGCCTCGGGAAAACCTAAATGAGAAAGGAAGGAATCGAACTCCCAGAAACTGGTTTCAAGCCCATCCCATAACCTCTATGACTCTCTTGATAAGATATTAGTAAAATTGTTACATAGCTTTGTCAAAGTTAATTTATAGGTTAAACCCTATCTGTCTCAATGGCTTATCCAGTTCAATTAGGCCTTCAAGATGTCACATCCCCTATTAAAGAAGAAGTACTCACTTTCCATGACCATGCTCTTATAATTTTTTTTATAATTATATATATATGTACACACACACACAATTTGGTAAAAGGTTGATTGAGAGGAACTTATCATATATAATAAAAATGAAGGCTGGGTGCAGCAGCTTATGCCTGTAATCTTAGCACTTTGTGAGGCTGTGGCAGGAGGATAACTTGTGTCCAGGAGTTTGAGTCTAGCCTGGCCAACATAGGGAGATCCTCTCTCTACAAACAGTAAGAAACAATTATCTGGGTGTAGTGACATGCATCTGTGGTCTCAGCTACTCAGGAGGATGAAACAGGAGGAATGCCTGAACCCAAGAGGTCGAGGCTGCAGTGAGCTGTGACACCACTGCACTCCAGCTGGGTGACAGAGCAAGACCCAGTCTTAAAAAAGAAAGGAAAATAAAATAAAGATGCATATTGAAAAGCCGTACTCAAAAAGTGAAACAATGCATTTTCATCTCAAGGAACTAAGAGACAAGAAAACCAGGCTAGCAGGTGTACTGTGCTTGCTTCTGGTAATGTTCTTTAGTAAAAGTTAATTCCTAGAGTGAGTTTCAGTTGACCTGGAAAGCCTCTTCTTATAAATGTAGTGACAAAGGCCATCTATGGTGTGGGTCAGGTGCGAGTCCTTACTTTCTCAAAATAGCATTAAAAAGGCAGCTGAGCTGCCACTTGATCTTAGTGCATTGTTTTTTAAAACACATTTTAGATTCTGTTAGTTCTCACTGCTAATATTTTATTCAGAAAAATTGCATCTGAATTCATAAGTGATCTTAAGTTCTTTTGTTTTTTGTTTTATTAAATCAGGTCCATAAAAATCTATTTTACAGGTATTTTAGAAAAATGATCTTTTGGATTCACACAAATTCAATGTATCCTTTCCATGTCTAATGTTTTTTCATATATTCCTATTTCCCTAATTTAGGGTGTTATTTTAAAATATCTTTTGAAAACAGTCCGTGTGATTTCATTCCATGTATACGTTTATGCAAAGTTAGATGTGTTGTATGTCTAATGCACACAAACTGAAGCTGTACTACAATACATCGAGGGTAAATTTTCTTGCTGCTTTTTAATTTTGTTTTGCTTTACTACAAAGTACCTTAGAAAGGCACATCTATTTTACCTAAATATTTTCATATGGAAGGAGTAACACAAGTTGGTAATGTAACAAATCAGGTTTAACTGTACTCTATCTTGAGAATTCTATTTCAAGAAAGCTAGATATATATAATACAAAGTGCAACATTAATTAGGAGTGGGTCATTACTGTGATATGTAAAAGTCATTGAAAAAAAATTTAAAACATGGATAGTTTGAATGCAGGCAGAACATCTGGTTTAAACAAGTAATTAGTCCTGGAATTATGTTCATGAATACAGTGGTATTGATGAATTTGTCAACTCCCCCTCTCCCACTTCAGTTGTTAGTTGGTATTCGTTTCTAGAAAGCAACTTAGAATAAGTGATGTACCTAGTGTAATCAAAGATAAAGGTTGCAGGGTCTGGAGCCACTGAGGTTTGTTCTTCTCAATGTCTTGATGAGCTACACCTATGAGAGACTACCTTCTAGTTACTAAAACACACTTAAAATGTAGAAACATAGTTAAATGTCAATGAATATATAACGAAAATATAACTGTCACATATTTTAAAAATACTTCTGTCCTCATATGGTCAATTCATATAAAAATTATAATTGGAAAGTCCCTTATTCTTTTGTCATAAGAAATCACCCTTGGATTGACACATTAACTCATTTATTGCTCATAATAGGCCTATGAAGTTGATGATAATAACAGCTCCTGGGCAAAACAAACAAACAAACAAAAACAAACAAACAAAAAAACCTATGTGTGATCTTTCATGCAGGAGCACAGGCAATTACTTTACCTGGCAGGGTTCCTGGGGGGAAAGTTGTCCTCCCACACCAGACTTGGTGCCCAGTCAATGCAATGCAGTCTCTAAGGGAGTTGCAGTGAGACTCAGGGTTTGCTGACCAGTCATGTCTCATGTATGTCTCCCATCCTGGCCCAGGCACGCTATTCAGAGACCTCTTTATTAAGGTCCTTTGATAGCAGCTTTCCTTAGATGCTTTCACTAAGATCTCCTTATAGGGAGGAAGTAAGGGGGTCTGGAAGACACCTTTTCTCCACTCTGACTCCATCCTCAGTACTTTTCACTCAGGCCTTCCCACCTCTTTCTCCTTCAAGCTTCCAGGTTCATAAAACTTTCAGAACAGTTTTTTCCCATCCCTCCTCAGTGAAACAATTCCCCATGTCTGCACTGATCCATCTGACCCTCACCTGGCACTGTTTTATGGGGGAAACATGAGACAGTGAAGTTGGTGCTTTCGCTGGTTTAGTCTCTTGAATAAACCATTGCAGTAAGTGATTAAAAGCTTTACTGTTACCACATTTTTGCTTGTCTGAATTGACCACTGTCACCTAGTAGCTTAGCTCTCCACTCAGCTCAGCTCTTGACACTCTGTCTTTTATAGGTGAGGAAATGGAGGGGCTGAGGGCATAAATGACTTTTTTAAGGTCAAAGTGCTGGTAAGCAGCAGTGCCAGGTTTCAAAAAAACCAATTTGGCTCCCAAATTCATTCTCTGAACTATACCATCTTCTCTGATGAGAAATCATTGTTTCTCTATTTTTCCATATTAATATTCTTGTATATTCCTGTTTGCTTAAATTTTAGAGGGCAACTTATTTACATCATTTTGATATTCTTGTGGTGCTGAGGATCATTACTATAGTGCTCCAAGTAAATGAAACATCATTCACTATATGATTTTTTCACTTCGAAGGATTAGTTTATTGAATAAGCCCAGTTGATAGGTAATAATTTCTACTAGGGATGTATGAGGAAAAAAAGGATTTCTTCAAAAGGCTGAGAACTTCTCCATAACCCTCCTGAAGTTTGAATTTAAATACTTCAAGTAAATTTTAGAAAATATAACTTGGTTATAATTATTCCTAAATAACATATTTTTAAGGAGTATCATTTTTAATTGCTTTTATAGATACTTCAGACCTTTTCTTCACAGTCTTAACCACTTTTAAGTGTATGTTTAGTAATGTTAAGTATATCACATTGTTTTCCAACAGATCTCTAGAACTTTTTCAACCTTGCACAATTACAACTTGACTCGTTAAAGAGCAATTGAACATTTAGCCTTCCTTCCAACCCCAGGATACCACCATTCTACATTCTGTTTTCTGTGAGTTTGACAGTTTAGTTACTTCATGTAAGTGAAATCATACAGTATTTATGTTTTTGTGACTGGCTTATTTCCTTTAGCATAGTGTCCTCAAGATTTATTGTTGTAGCATGTGACTAGATCTCCTTAATATCATCCCATTGGTCTATTTTAGCTTTTGCTCTTGGTATTTTTGGCATTATATCCATGAATGTATTGCTAAACCTAGAATCATAAAGCTTTGTCATCATAGTTTCTGCCAAGACTTTTATAGTTTTAAGTCTTATGCTTAGGTCTGTAATTTGCTTTAGAGTTAATTTTTGAACATGGCATATGACAAAGGCCCAAGATCAATCTTTTGCACATGAATATCTATTTTTCCCAGCATCATTTGTTGAAGAGACTTCCCTTTAAAATATATTATTTATGCCTATCACTGATTGAAAATTATATTAGATATTAATCCTACTGCTAATATTTATAATTTAATGTACTAATAAGCATATTACCATATTAGGTATCTGTTTCTTAAGCATTTTGATAACTGTATCTCAACCTAACTTGTTTTCCTTATAATCCATTGTAATTTATTTTATGTATTTATTGATTGCTATGCATTCATGAATTAAAGTATTTGTTTTGTGCTCATTTATTCTTCTAAAAATATTACGAGAAGAAGTCAACGGGCTTCACCAAGCTGCTGCAGTGTCCATTGCCTCAGAAAATATTAAAAATTCAGAGTTTGTTTTTGTAATTTAGACACAGATGAAGTCTTGAACTAGGGCAACCATAATAATAAATATGTAAAATCAAGAAATGGGCAAAAATCAGGATGACTCAGTGATTAACTGCCAAGAGCCAAGTGAAAGTAAAGACAATAATGACCCACCAAATTTTTAACCTGGTTGAGAGATTGGTTGGTGGTATGTAGTTCTAGGGAGTCATCAACCTAGAGGTTGCATTTAAAGCCCTGAGAGTGTCTGAGATCACCCCTGGGGAGAGGACAGAGAAATAAATTGACTAAAGATAAAATCATAGGAAACTAATAGTCAAAGAATAGTCAATTCATTATTAACAGCTATGGTGTCATGTGATACATATAATGTGTCAGCAAATAAAACTACTATGTAAATAATAAAACTTTGGCAATCAATTTGTAATTTGTAAAAGACCGTTGGTTATGACTCTACTCTGCATTTATAATTTTTGCACCTGCAATTATTTACATGCAAAAAACAATACAGCCACAGTTGCCTAATTATAGGCACAACCATCCAAATTTATCTTCAAAAAGAATAGCACAAAGAGACACCATCTGTGAAAGTGCAGCAAACCCCTCAGACCTTTCCTGCTCCAAATTCTGTAAGGCTGGTGGGCACACTTCCCTTTTGGCTTCTGTCTCAGGCTTTATTCTTGCCTGATCTTATTCATGCATTACAGACTAGTCAGTCTGATAAGCTGATAGTCAGCAGGCCTTTCCTTTTACCCAACCAATATCCATGCCCCACCACCACTACCCCGCCAATATAATATGTGCACTAGTATGGGCAGACTGAAAACAGAAGCCATTTCTGAAACACATCATTTGTCTCCTTAATGTGAAAAGATTCCATTTTTTTCACAGGTAATTTTACAAAGTAGGCAACGTGAATACCACAAACACAAAATCCCATACAAATTTCTGCTCAAAGGTGACAAGAAAATTATGTTACTCTACTTTTTACATAAAGTTTTAGCCATTTATTAAAAACACAGCTGTCAGTTTTGATCAAATATATTCATATTTCCCCATTATATTATTAGGGCCACGATGAAATTTAATAATTGTCCCTTGGAGTTTGATTTTTCACAAAAATGTCATAACACAATCAGTAATATAGCAAATAATTATTGAACTACATTGAGACAGTTATGATTTCAGCTGGGAAATATATAATAGATGAGAAATATAAAACCCAGGTTAACACTTGATAAAGATTCTGTTCTCATACAAATGTCAGTAGTAATAAATGTGGGGACAACATAGCCTGCTTTATGAAAATGAAAGAGATACCAGACAGAATAATTTTCAAAGATTTAAATCATGGTTCAAATATTATTTGCTTATTATTTAATCATATTAAACACTTTAAATCTGATAAATTCTTTGTGGTAAAAAGAATACACAATTTAAGAATGAGAAATTCAGTAGTTTATTAGACTAATGACTAAAATCAGACTGTAACATGTTTCTTTTATATGAAATCTATATTTCTCCATTCCATAAGTGTTTGAAATCATTAAGTATGACCATGAAGTCTTCAGGGGCAAATGAAGGCTTAAGAATTCTGCAACATTCACTAGTTTTTACTTTTTTATTTAAAAAATTACAGTGAATAGGAAGGTACATTTTTGTTCTACTACCTTTGTCTCAATGGTATACGGGTCACAGAGACTTGAAGCAATGGTTGGATACCAGCCTTAAGTTTGTGGATAGTGGGACACAGGTTTGTACATTGGAAGTATGATTAAGTAATTTAAATTAAGCAAAGAGGAACATGTTAACACAATGAGAATTTGTGAAGAGGAAGCATGATTCCCAAAAGAGAATTAACTAGAAGTAAAAGGTTGGTCAGCCATTTGTTCTATCACATACAACTGAACATTTCAATGAGTGCAATCAAAGTTCAAAATATTAGTAATGGCATGATAAGCCTAACTCATTCATCTCCAAATAAAGTAGAACATTTTGAGACATTAAAAATAATAATAATTCTACTTACATCCTGAACTACCATTTGTTGACACAAGAGTCAAGTTGGAAGGCCATGGGTTCCGAACAATATCTTGCCAATGAATGGTGTCCGCATAACAAAGGAATTTGTTCTGGTCTACATAGACTCCACCATTTAGGATTTCTGTATTAAAAAACAAAGAAACAAATCTTTTGTCAAACTGCTTGTTGATGAAATGATAATCAACAAAAACGATTTGCTCTTAACTATTTTCAATGTTAAATTAGAGTCATGCTGCTAATAGCCAAGAAACCTTTTAAAATATCTTTCACTGAATCATATACATTGATTGCAGGAATTTGAAAGGATTGAAAATTACAAAAGTGAAAAACAACCACTCATATTTGTGCACTCTGAGAGTAACACTCCTAAAATTTTGGTATAAATGTTACAGTCTTTTGTCTGTTTTCTTCCCTAGAATTGAAATAATATTTTATAATCTTGTTTTGTTTAATATTATATAATGAGTATTTAATAGTAATTACTACTCTGTATTTCAATGAGAATAGGATATATCATAGTATACATTAAATAGTAATTATTTAACCAACCCCTCTTGTTGGTAATTTAACTTATTTATTTCTAATTGGTCTTTAAAACAAATTTCCACACATGACATTCCAAGGTCATAGAGTGTGGATATTTTTAAGATTTTTGGTATCAATTGTCAAATTATCCTTAGAGAGATTGTTTCAGCCAAGGTGACATTGACTGCAGTCAGTAGGTAAGTAATTAGCACAAAGTGGAAGCTAAAATTAATGCCTCAATCACAAAAATGTTGCCATCTCAAATGAAATCGATAGGATTGCCAATTATTCTTAGCAACACAAAATAATGAATAACAAATCCTGTGGTTCATTGAAATAAGGATATGGCTGTAGGATAACATGCACTAAAGCCAATTTGTACTTGATTCTTTATTTCACAACACTGGCTTGATTAGCTAATTTGTCCTCCACAAAAAATGACTGACCACAGAAATGAATTCTCTTTTGGATAGCTTTAAGTTATCCAGGAAAATAAAAACTGAGATATATCCTCTGAAAATATTATTCTTATTATTTGAAGAAATTAGCTAGAACTACACATAGCACCTTCCTGCCCAATATGTACTGCATTTTCCCCTACTGTTCAATACAAAAGCAATTTAAGAGAAATCATGCATCAGTCCATAAAGTGTTCAACTACAAGTAATCAAAACCCAATTAACAGTTTATAGAAATGGAGATTTTTTTTTTTTTCACATAAGAAGCCTGTAGGAGGCAGTTGCAGATATTAGTTCAGTGTTCCACAGTGCCCACTATCTGTTCTGCCATCCTCAGTGTGTCAGTTTTATTCATTTCAGGCACAAGATGGCGGCTACTTCTAAAGACTGAACTGCAGTCTTTCTGAATTGCAGGCAGGATGAAGTCAGACCAGCAAGCAAGAGACTTCCTTGTAGTGAACCTGTGACTTTTTATTTGGGAAGAAATGCTCTCCTCTAGGATCATGTCTGCATTTCATTGGCCAGAACAATATCCCACGGCTCTCCCTACTACAAGAGAGATTAAATAAGTAACTATTGAGGTGGAAATATTGCTACTGGGACAAAACCCAAACCAGTAGGAGTGTTAGTGAGGAAGAAGTGGGACATGGATATTGGGAAGGCAACCGACACCATCTCCCACGGTAGCCTTGAGAAACTCATCTCTCTTGTGTAGAACCCCAAGCTAAATTTGTAGGAGTCATCTTAAACTGAAAAGGGATAAATGAAAGGAATGTGTGGCACCACAAGAGGGTTATTTGTGGATTGGTGGTCACATCCCAAGTGCCTTACTGCATTGCATGTACGAAACCCTCCAGATTAATTTTGATATTGCAGTTCTTTCTACATTTTAAATCACTCCCATTTTCATCATCAGTCATTTCCGTGACTATTGGTTCCATTTTCTCGGTGAGGGGAAAAAAAAGAAAAGAAATTAGATCATCTTTCTACTTCTAAAACCCAGTTCATTATTTTTTATGACCTAACCATACAACCTTCATCAAAGCAGAAGGGAGATGTAAGACGTAAGAAAGATTGTGAAATGAATTTCTACATTAATGTTTGGCATTAAGTTTTTATCTAAGAAATGTGACGATCTCATACTAATAGCTTTCTCATGAGACATTAGATGATGCTCTTCTGCTCTAGGAATAATTTTCCATTAGATGACAAAGAAAGGAGATTTTGACTGCTATCCAGGAAATAAAGGTTATTTTTCAGTCTACATTTAGAAAAGTCCTACTTCAAAAAAAAAAAAAAAAGTGGAAAGGTAATAGCTCAAACATTGCTGAAAGAGTGTGTATTTTTCAGGAGTCACATTGTATTTCAAATAGTTCGTGCAAAGGAACACAGTATCCATCTCCAACTTCCTATCTAAAATTTTTCAAATAGAATCAGATTATATTATACTGAATAATAGTCTTATCAAATCCCTTTCTTCAACAATATTAATCTGCTATGAATGTTGACATTTGTTTCTTAGAAATAGTCTGTTCGAGAGCTTGGCTTTTACTTAGAAAAGGGATTTAGAAAGGAGACAATAAAAAATCCAGCATAATCTTACACGTTAAAATTTCGAATTAATACACATGGTCAATCCAGATGATACTTTTATCATCCCGAATTCAAAACTCAGCATCTGCTAGCAATTCTGGTCAGGAGGATTTATAAACGTTTAGCAATTAATGATGGGTAGTTTATTTGTGTATTGTTTGTTTTCCTTGAAAATATTCTTTTTTCCTTTATGCTTGGTATAAACCCTATTCTGCTGTTGAATATCAAAACCTCACAATCAGAGAATGTAGAATTTCACTGACACTTATAGGACAGTTTTAATGTACAATCGTACACTTTTCTTTTGATTAATTTGATTACCTAAATATGTGTCAGAAAGTAATGTTATAATAGCATTTACATATATTCTTAAAGTTTTCATTGGTTTTGTAATTTTACAATTTTAAAATATGAATTTGACTTATTTTTGTGAGAAAATATATTCAGGTAGGTTTCTTTCTGGATTAAAAAAAATTCTAGAGAATAGATACTAACCTGTAAGAAAGTTCTTAGAAATACAAATTATTTACTTGTTAGAAGGAATACCTAATGTTTCTGTCTTGGTTGACCGCGGAGGCTTGACTGCATTTTTAAGATAAGAAAGAGGGACAAGGACTGGGAAAAGAGAAAAGCCTGTTTAGATGTTGATCTAGTAAGAGTACAAAAATGTATGGCTATATTTAGATCGTGTGGTTACACACAAGAATAACAAAGTTTTCCACAAGTTTTATCAAAGACTTTACCAAGGAATCACCTGTGTTGCACCAACCAACAGTTTCCCTCTCACTAACATGAAATAAAGTAACAAATAAACATTAAGAAAGATAGGCAAAGGAGGAACACATTTAATTGATACCCAAACAAAGATGCAAAATGTCTGGATGAGTGCAGAAACTAAGAAAGAAAAATGTTGAATGCGTGAATGAGCTCAAAGTATCTCATTTCATTGTATTTTACTTCCACTGCAGAAAATGTATCAGAGTAAATTGAGAGAGACACAGATGGATTTTTGGTCATTTAATCAATTGATAGTAAAAAGCTACTATGAGTTTTCTTATCATATTATATACAAACATTTCTGGCAAGTTCACAAAACAGAACTGTTTCTTTTTAATAAAAGTCATGGTTAAATATAGTAAGATATATTAGACATGACCGATGAAAAAAGTATCATTTCATTGCTGAAAATTTCCAGTAAACACTTAAATATGTTTGTGTCTCAAACGTTTCTGACTAGATTAATGCATGCAAGTCAAGTAAAAGATGTCATGAATCTTTTTATATACAGAGTAAATTGTAATCTACACTATTTTCTAATATCTTGAATTTAACTTATATATAGCACAGCATTTGTAACTGAAATATAATTACACTAAGCCCCATGAAGGTAAGACGTATTTTTCAGTGCTGTATCTATAGCATCAAACCTAGAGCAATAGTTACTCAATGAATAATTCTTAGATTTAATTGGGAAAAAAAGTACTATGGAATCTGCAACCAACATTTATAAGGTAACTTCTATTGTAGTTCCTAATTTTAAATTACATTCTGACCAAATCAAAGTAAGAATGAAAGTTATCTTTTCCCATAAACACTTTATAGGTTATCTTGACTGGTCCTGTGTTTCAGAAAGTATGAAGCTGTTTCTGTTTTGTTCAAAGCCATATCTCCAGTTTCTAGTATTATGCAAGGCTCAAGGAGATGTACAATAAATATTTGATTAATTGAAATGTCTATACAGAATCTCTTGAATTTAAGAAAAAATATATATGTATAATTCTGTGGTTAGAGATTTTATAAACTGAAAGAAAAACAGCATTTATTTTATAAAAGGCATATAACTGACAATATACAATATTACTGTAGACAATACATTTGATATTTATAAGGCATTTTTATTCCCAAACCTATTTGGTACACCAAACTCAATTATTAGTTACCAGGTGAATAATGATGATCTTCAGCTATCCTACACAGACCAAATTTCTCTAAGCCTGTGCAAATCACCTTGCATATGCTACAGAGAAGCCTAAATTTCCTTATATTGAATGGTAAATCTACCTCACATTGTCCTTACATTTTTCAGAAAGGTATAAAGTGCCAATATAACATTTGAAAGAGGACAGAAAGTATTTGTATCTTAGTCATTCACTCCACAAAAGTTAGCCATTGGACCATGTCTTTCCTTGATTTCCATTTTCATGAGTCTAATAAAGAAGGAGATGTTTGCGTTATTTAAATTACTTCTTTGTATTCTTCATTTCTTGTCAAATGCTAGTTACTGCTGTGAATTTGGGGATGAGTGCCCATTAACAGAATCACTGACATTTTGCAAATATGTTCTCTCCAAAACTATGGTAAAATACTGAATAATAGCATTTTTTTCTGTGCCCTGTATGAAATGGCCTAATTGTGGTGTAACATCCCTGCTGAAAATACAGATTAATATGACCTCTATACTAGGTTTAAGAAATTTACAAAATTGCATCGACCCCATGCACAATTTGTAAACATTTTGTAAATAAGATTGAATATCTTTCTCTTTTTCCAAAATAAAGATTATAATTTTAAATGCAGTTACACTGTATTTCACTTTAGTCTATATGATCGATATTATCAGTGAACATTTTAATTCTACTGAAAACCTACCAACTGTGTGATATAAGAAAGATCTAATAAACAGGGATGAAATATTCCTGATTGTATATCTAAGTATCGTGTTTTGCAGGGGTGCATCTACAGGTCAACCTTAGAAATAAAATGATAATTAAAATAATAAAGACTGGAAATATTGCACTCATCTAATCACAATAGGGGCATTTAAATGATGCATATATCAGACTTATACTGTCTATCTAAGTCAAAGGGCAGAATCAAGAATCAAAATCCAAGGCAGCAAAGCCCATTTTCAAGATGAAGCTACAGAAAGCTGTTACAGGACTTTCTCAGACATAAAGCAATGTATCTTTCTCACTGTCATCACCTTAAGCCACACAAGTCTGTTGGCAGATAATGATACAAAAGTAATATAGCTCACATCATCCACCTGTGATACTTAATACATCACCTCTGGAATGGACTTGGTCCAGAGATTCCTGTATCTTTCCCAAACCCAGACCTTTCAGCTGGGAGCACAATGAATTGCTGCTACCCCACTGGGTCAGCCCTCAAGGTTCATTATTAATAAGCTGAGACTCTAAAGGCTAATGAGAACCGGGTGCTTGAGGAGACAATGGCTCATTCATCATCAATCAAGCTTTGAAGTTTTTATACAGATGATTTAAGGAGAGTTGAAGTGTGCAAAATTGAAATGTCACATTTGTATTGGGAGGGGGTAGAGGGTGATAATGTAAATGAGTGATGTAACCTTCTATACTTCAGCTCGATGATCAGAGTCAAAAGCTCATGGATGCAGATACTAAATGTTTTTCCATCAGAGTATAGCAATTTCAAGAAGAAATTATTAGATCCACTGGCTGAAAATCCGCTTGAGATAGAAAATAATATCTTGATTTCAACTGAATGAAGCTCAGTAATGCTTGTTGCAATGTTCTAACTTATTAATACATACTTCAGGGTCCACTACAATTTTTAGCTTTCATTATGTTTCAGTTTTGAGTTCTAGCTCCTCTGAGAGGTCTGTTATGACCACCTAATTCTTAGAGTTCCCCCTTCCTCTAACTCCTGTAACACTGATTACCCGAGCCACTTATCTGACATAGAGCAAATGCTACCTTATCTTCTTATTTATTCTTTTGTGTACTCGCCTTGTCTCTATTATCTTATTGGAGGTCCCTAAAGGATTAGAACTATGATGTACATCTCTCTGTGTCCCTAGTGCCAAAGAAAGTGTCAAGCACATAGTAGAAATTCAAATGTTTTTGATGATCATGATAATAAACTTTACATACCATTTAAAATTTAGAAAGTGGTCATAGATATTGGTGACAACTAGCAGTCTCCGTTATAGTGACTGAAGTTGATCCTCTTAAATACTATCTTTGAAGAGTAATTTTTAAAGGCAGGAGATTTATTTCTGTATACTTCAAGAAAGGTCTTACTATGTGTAAAACATTTACAAAACACTGTTAAATAGAATCCATAGAATGTGACCAATTTTGGTAAAAAAATATTACTTGCTTAGTGATAGCATGTTAGTGACATGCACTAGATGTTTACATTATAAATCCCATAAAATATTGAATACGTTTATGTTGATCTTATTTTTTCTGTCCTAATATTAAGAAAATAGTCATCCACTTAAACTCATTGATATTCCCTGGAAAAAATTAAAAATATATATTATCTTGTAACAGTACTCAAATTATGAATATAGGATTTCCTTCTGAAATTGTCTTATTATATAATCCCATATGTGTGTCAACATGTCTAACTTTTTTCTAATAGTTTTTCCCAGATTTGTATTCTCCCTGTATTTTCTTATTTCTGTTAAAATCAACATAAATGCTGTCAAAGTCACCTAGACTCAAAATTTGAAATTTATTACTATTTCCTTTGTTTCTATATTTAATCATCCATGGAGCTCTAAAGAAAATTTCTCATAGCGTCTCTTTTTATATCCACAACTACTACTTAATTAAGGTTCTATCATCTCATACCAGATTTAACTTCTTGCCTGTAATCTATTCTCCCCACAAATCCATCTTGCATATTAAAATCATAATATATGCTGTATTATAAATAGATAGATAATATACTCTAGGTAGGTGGAGAGTGGTGGTAGGGGAAAGAAATCCTGCTCTATTATGGCTTTGAAGTGTAAAGGCAATAATACTGAATCTAGTTAACTGGATAAAATAAAGCTCATAATACAGTTTTGTTTCAACAAAGCAAAGGTGGGCCTTGTCGACCTTTATGAAGCTCAGTTTGCTCAATTCTGTAATGGGGGTATTGTACTCCCAGTATTTATCACATAGTTGTTTCTATTATAATTTTAAATTCCTAATTATTTAAATAGTGGTTACTTATTGGTACGAGCAAGGAATATGCTTATTTTGGGTATTCATACTAACAATGCATTAATCAGTATTAGATTAGCTTGTCGCTTAAAGAGTATAGACTTTATTTTTCTTTTATATAAAAATCTGGCTATGTTATTCAAGGCTATTATATAAAAATCCACAATCATCAGGGAGCCTGATTCTATTTTTTTCTTGTTTCTCTACCATCTTCAATACAAGGGAAGTTTCCAACTGGCAAGAACCATGCAAAAGATGGAGAAAATCATGAAGGACAAAAGAACAGAGCAAGAGTACATGTTGTATTTTGATAAAAATTCCTGCAAATTGCCACAGCACAATTACACTTATATCTCATCGGTCAGAATAAAGTCAATGAAACACAGCTATGTGTATGGAAGGTAGGGAATCAAAGTATTGGTTCTGGGTGATCATATGAGTAGCTAAACTTTACATACCATTTAAAATTTAGAAAGTGGTCATAGATATTGGTGACAACTAGCAGTCTCCGTTATAGTGACTCAAAAGAAACTTTGTATCTTCTGGATATGTATAAAACATAAACCTTGTGACTCAAACAAATGTAAAGCTTTTTAAGAAACTTTTTAATTGAATTATAATATACACACATAGATGTGCATATATCATATTCAATTAACTTTTACAGACTGAACACACTTATGTAACAGCACTCAGATCAAGAGCTTGAGCCTACAAACACCACAGCAGCCTTCCTCATACTTTCCACCTTATATCACTCTATCAGAACCCTTATCCTGACTTTGAACAAGATAATGCGTGCTTATTTTTGTCTTTTACATATATAGAATCATACCATATGTATTCTTTTGCATCTGGCTCCTTTTGGCTCAACATTACGTTTGTGAAATTCATCTATATTGTTTATTTTCATTGTTGTATGGTATTCAATGGCTTGTCAATTCTACGTTGATGGACATTTGGATACTTTCCACATTTGAGCTATTATAAATAACTGTTGCTATGCACTTTCTAGAAAATGCCTTTTGGTGATTGTATGTACACATTTATGTTGTGTGTATACCTAGAAGTAGTATTGCTGGGCCATAGTGATAATCACTTTTTATTTAACCAATTTAACTCATTTATATGCCCATTAGCAGTATATGAGAAATCTAGTTGATTCTTGACCTTGTCAAGCCTTCATTATTTGTTTGTTGTATCTCATTGTAGTCATTCTTATTGGTTTATAGTGGTATCATTTTAATTTACACTACCCTAGTGACTACTGAAGTTGATCCTCTTAAATACTATCTTTGAAGAGTAATTTTTAAAGGCAGGAGATTTATTTCTGTATACTTCAAGAAAGGTCTTACTATGTGTAAAACATTTACAAAACACTGTTAAAAATCTGATCTTTAAGTTATTGGCAAACAACTGAGTAAAATAATTTATCAAATGTAACCCTCAAAACTTATTTCTGTTATTATTGCTAAGAGATCTGGCTCAATGTTTTGAAAATAACACTTTAAAATGTCTTAGAAAAATATTAAAACTACATTAATAATTATAAATAGTAAAATATGACTTCTGGAAGATGGATGGGAAAATTCACAGTAGGTGATTATCTCTCTGATAACAGACAAACACAACCAAAGGTGTAAAAAGAAAGAATGAAAAATTTGATGTCTTCTTGTTATTAAAATAGAACACTCCTTTACATAAAGCTCACTTATTTTTATTCCTCTATCCACCAGAAAGCCCTCATTACAGACAACAATCCTCTTAAATAACTGTTCCAAGTTTCCAGAAAATGTAATTGCTTCAGTAGAACAAATCAGTAGAGTTCAATGTTCTCATTACCAATAAGGGGGACAGTCATATTAGTACTCAGAAATGATCTGTCCCTTTTATTTACAGGATTTAATACAATAAGCCTGGGATATACTGCAAGGTCACTTTCAAATATCTCACCTACTATATTAGTTTGTATAGTTTTAATAACTCTTCTCACAATGTGTGATTTCTGCACTATTTCTTTTTTAGAAGACTTCAAAAAGTATGATTTTTCTTGATGACAGTAATAATAAATAATATTGTTATGTATGTTTGTTGCTGGCATGTAAAGACTTGCATATAAAAGATAAAGCAAGAGAAAGAATAATGATTTAATCTTGTAAAATGATTATATGATTTTCAAAGATGTCAAGATTTTTAAAAGACTATATTTGAGAATATTAAAAATATAAATATGTGATTTGGGGGCTAGAAGTCTCAGCTAAAATGCCTAGAATGTTAATTTTAAAAATAACACATAAAGACAACACTTTACAAAATAAGAAATTAAAGAAGGAGTCATAAAATAAGATTGCAAACAAGCCACACTGGAAGATTATTTTAAAAGCCACAACACGAAGGCCCAAATTAATTTTCTTTTAAAATGAAGTTTTAGTCTGGAGAAAATCAGGAAGGAATAACTGAATAATAGCAATCATCATTTTATACAGCACTGGTTGTCAAAATATGAAATATCAAGTACTATGGCAAAATAGAAAGGGAAATGGCTTTTTAGATTGCTTTGTATATACTTTCAAATTAGTATACATTAACTACAGTAAAATGGACAAATTTTAAGCTCTATGTTTTACATACACATGTATACAGTATTTGTACATCTGTATCAAGTAGCTGCCACCCAGATAAAGACACAACCTATCTCTATCACTCCAGAAAAGTTTCCCTGCTTCATTCCAGTCAACAATGCATAGAAGTCAGCATAGAAAGTCATCCACTATGCTGACTTCTACTACAACACATTAGTTTTGCCTGCTTATTAAATTCATAGAAATAGAATCATACAATATGTATCCTATTCCTTTTTCTTATCTTCTTTCCCTGAAAATACTTTTTTGAGATTTATTTATGCTGTTGCTTTAATTCATAGGTTCATTTTTATTGTTCCGTATTATTTCAGTCTATGAATATACCACAATTTATTTATATATCAGTTCATATTTTAACCATAGATTGGGTACTTTTACTAGATGACCGCAGGCAAATTACTTCAGGTTTCTTTTCTATCATCTAAAAAATTAGAGTAATAATCTTTACTTTGTTGGGTTACAGTGAGAAATACAGATAATGTATACAAAACTCCAGTTATGTACTAGGTGTTCAAAATGTACTAGTTATTTCAAACTAAGTTAATAATATAGTTCAGGAGCTTTATCTAAACTATTTTAAAACCTATGCACATTGGTTAAAGTACAGGTTTTGGGGGAGAAAAGATAACCAAATGAAAACCCTTGAAAGATACATGAAATCCTCATTAAGTTTGGTGCATAGAATAACAATTTTAGAGATAGATATATTGAGCTAAAATATTATTAAATGTCTTACTAAAGTTAGTTAAGTAAAAAATTGGGTTTATCTGTATTTCATAAGTTAAATTATTTCTAAGAACAAGATCATAAATTCTGTAACTTACTATCTCTCCCACACTGAGGTATCTTAGATATCTGGTTGAGTTAACCCTTTAGTCATTTCCTGTCATTTCTCTAACTATATTCTGTGACAGCATTTACAGCTGCCAGATTTCCCTCTGTTTGGATCAGGTTGGTGCATATAGGTCACAAAACCTCCCTCGCAATCTCCAGGTAGCCTTTACCTCTGCTGTCACTACCACTGTGCTTCAAATAAATTAGCATAAATTCCAAAGTCTTTGTACAAGAGAGCTGAGCTCTTTCCTTCCAGGCCAAGGGTCTGGCATTTCCACTGTAGAATAATGAGTTAATTTGAAAACAAAATATTCTATGGTCCCTACTACCACCCAATCATTTTCTCCATTGTAAAAATTATTTTCATATAGTAACATCTGAGGTCATAAGATATAGAGTCCATTATTGCTCTGTAATGTGTATTATCATGTCTTCTAAATTACATAAAGGAACACCCTTTATTTTAGAATGTTTCTGCTTTCATAGGGTAAATAAATATTTAAAAAGCTTTGGGGATCTTTGCTTCTTGAGGCTAGACATAAAGAAAAATTCTAACATGTCTAACAATGCCAGATGGTTTAGTCAACTCAAGATGCCAACATTCAAGAAGGGAAAACTATTGAGAAGTTGATGTCTGCAGGGGACTGGGTAACCATGACTCCACCATACAGCAACAGCCTTTCAGACAGGGAATTATAAAAAGTATGAGATTTTTTTTGCAGTTATCCTCCCCATATCTCAGTTCTCTTCTCTATAAAATGGTGATAGCTCACAGTGCCACATTCACGAGGCAACTGAAAGGAGAAAATGAGTTATCGTATGTATGTGTTGACCACAGTGTCTGCCACACAGCACATGTTCAATTGGTGAACTATTATTAGTATTCAGGGAAAGATAGGAAGAGTTCTCTGATAAGCAGGTCTCTTCTATCCTGTTTGATAATTTTCTCCATTCCTTGTCATAAATACCCTTTTCAGAGACAGCTAAAACCAGGGCAAGACTATTAGGCCAGGTTAAAATTCACGGGTTTGTGCATTTGCTCAATAAAATTAAAAAAAATATTTAAAAAAAAATAAAATAAAATAAATTATTTTAACTCACTTTTATGAGTTTCAGATGCCCTTTTTGGAGCACATTATGCTTCTGGATACCCATAAAATTACAATCACTAAATACAGAACTTTCTTTTTTAAGGGTGGGATTTCTGTACCCCAAAGGCACAGCAAGTGCATCACACAATGACCAAGCAAGTTGCCAAATGCCTCATGCATAGTTGGGGATCAGGCTGGGATTCCAAAGTCTGTCTGCCTGGCTCCGAAGCCCATGGTCAGCCACCTCACTGTACACTCTTCATAAATGCTGCCATTGTGTGAATATTATAATGAAGTATTTCTCTTAATCCTTACAGAAATCCTATGAGGGAATTATTACTGATCTCATTTTACAGATGAAAAAACTGAGGTTTAGAGAGCTAAATAACTGGTAAGAGTTTGAAAGAACCATGATTCCAACTCAGTCTGATGGCTGAGTTGGCGTTTTAATTTTTAGTCTGTGCTCTCCCCATTGTAGAAAGGAAAGAGTGAGTAATCTAAATGGAAAAAAAAAAAACACAGTTTAAGCAGAGATGAGGCACAACTTTATCTTATGTAATCTACTTCTAAGTATAATTAAGAACTCACAGTAATTTCCCTGAAATCCTTTTTGAAAATATTTTATGGAGTTGAAAGGTAAAATTATGCTTTTAAGGGATCTTTTCTACATGAAAAACTGTGCATTAAAAAAAAAAATCTTGGCTCTGGTAGATGTCTGGACCATATCCCAACCGCATCTCTTGAGGTGCATTTCTTTTGCCTCTGTCAAAAGTAGATTCAGAGGAAAAGGCAGCACAATAAAAATCTTCAAGAATTCAGCCCACTTAAGGAAAAGCCCTTCAGTTGGGTAAAAGAATAAAAATTAAAAGGTGAATTAAAAGAAAGTCAATTTTATTATTGTCAAGTACTGTGGGAACTCTATGCTTAGTGTTTGAAAGCTCTGCTTTAATGAATAGGGTAAAATGATTTTAATTACCATATCCAAACTCATAAGCCTATAAAGAATCTATCTCTATATGCTTTATAGCTGTATCTCTAAAAATATAAAATTGATGAATCTAAATGTGTAGGGCATTTAGTTCTTCTATCCGAATTTTATTCCCCTTATAAAGTTTCTTTCCTATTATTTGTTGAGTAATTCATATAAAGAAAGCAAAAGTGCAAAATATTTACATTATTAATTTAAATAAATTAAAAATATATTTAAATATTAAGCTTAATATTCTAATCACTGTAAAGGTAAACTGGATTCATATGATGGGGGGAAAAAGGGAATCCAAAATTAAAACATGTGGTTAAATGTAGTCATCACAGTATCTTCCGTTAGGTGAACTTACTGGATTAAATACCTCTCAATATCATAACCGAAATATCTTCTTGAAACATTTTTCAAAATCATCTTTTTTCTTTGCTTGATATAGTTCAAATATTCATCTTTAGACATACCTATTAGCTAACTTTTATTTAAAATAGTGAAAAAAAGGAAGCTGATTTTATTTATGAATTTGGGATATTTTCTTTATTTTATGTACATTAATTTCACAAATGCACTGAGTTAAAAGGTAATACAATATATTGTACACAGAAGAGTTTTTATTCTAGTACTAACAAAAGGATATGTTCAATTTTAAAGATACCATTATCTTTAAAAGTAGAAAGCTCTTAACTAAAACTTTCTCAGATATAAAGTAAAATAAGAGAAAATATTTTTAGAAGTTTCTTGAAACTAAATATTTATTTGTGAATTTAAAAAGATTTAAACTAGACTTTACAGAAGAGAATAATACAAAGAGTATCTTGTATACGTTCATGTTCTTTGCTTAATTTAGTTTTATAGGGCATGTGTTTATACAGCTATATCATATCTGAAAGAATCTTGCATAGAAAATTAAGCTCTGGTGATAATCTCTAGTTCATGCTACCTAGCTGAGATGCAAGGGAAACAAAAAGGAAGACTAATCAAATTAGCATAAAACTCTGGAATACAGGTAGTGGGAATGCTAACAAGAGTACCAATAGTGCCCTCGGTTCTCATTTCACCATTGTCACATACGTATCTTTCCTTACAACTAAACAACGACATCACAAGAACATTATTTACTAAAAAGCTATAATATTTTGAGAACTTAACCATTCGGTTCTCTATTCTCGTTTTACTTTGAAGTTCAGAACAATGAACTGGCAACATCTCGCAAGAATTGTTGCAAACCAGATGCTAAACCTCAGCCTTCTAAAAGTGTGTGTGTGCTGACATGAGGAAAAGAGAATGATGTTTTATTAATAAATACCTGAAATACATTTTTGAAATAAAATATGTTTAAAATGTTGTTTCATTTGTAATTGTTTAATATTTTATTTTCTCCAGAGCTTCAAGAGTTATAATCTAAATTGCAACTGAAGGAAGCTTAAGCTAGCTGATATGCACCTAGCTATTTCCCTGCTTCAAAGCCTACAGAACCATCTGCTTGTTGGCAGGTGTAATTAATTAGCTAAGTGGAGAAGACGCTCCCTTTTAGAGTGAATAGGAGGAGAGGAGGGAGAACTCTGAAAGCCTAATCCTAGGCAGACCCATCAGCTGGGTGCCTCTGGGCAAATTTCCGATGCTGAAAACTCATTGAATTTAATGGTTCTTAATTTCACAAGATTTCTAATTACAGCTAGGATAATAAGATGCGATCCAAAAGTTGAAAAAAAGTTGGCACGTTTTCAAGGAAAATCCTTTCACACAATGTAGACATCCTAAAGTGTAGAAGTTCATTTATTTACACATTTTCCACTTATTCCCTCAACTTTGTTAATAAGCAATTTTGAATCTATTTGGCTGACAGGTGGCAAATGCCTATTAATAATAGTAAAATGTGTCATGTTAAATTTTGTATCTAATCCAACATTTCTTTTCAGAATAGTTAAAGAAAAGTCCATCCAAGCTACATTATAATTCATTTTCAATAGATTTTGAAAGGACTACATTCTAAGAATAGAAATGGGGGAAATATAACACAAAGACCATAAAACTTCCTATAATCTTATCAGTATAGCTTATATTAGATTATCACCAAACAGTCCAGAAGATAATAAACTAAACAACACTTTCTTCTTTTAAACACTCTGTCAGAAACAAAATTCCCTCTTAAACATCTCCTGGTATTTGGCTTTAATGGGTAAGGCGAGACAGGTCTAAGGAATAGAGCGAGTAGAACTATGGCAAACTAGAAAGCACCTGCCACAACTAAAAGAGCAGTGACTGCTCAGCCCCAGAAGAGCATTACCACGAGACAATGTGAACTCAGGGTTGCCAGAGGATGGTTTTATTCAGAGGGGCCAGAAATGCAGAATTTTTAGTAAATTTCCCCAATTTTTAAACACTCTTCTATGGAAAGCATGTCTGTAAATTAGTTATAGTCTTTGAGATAGTAGTTTACCACATCTTGTTTATTGAATAACCGTATCTGTGAACTCAATAATGAGCAAGCTCTTAGGACATCAATAACCGGATTGAGATAGGCTCTCATCTATTCTTCACAGCTCCTCTATCTACTGATAAAGAATGGAAAGGGAAAGGGAGGCAGTTATATAGTTCACCGGAGAGCAAAGAAAAGTGCAAAAGTCCCTACTGTTACATGAACAGTAGAGACCAGAAGGCACTGAATTCCGTAACACTTGTTCACACTTATTGCCGTCATTTGTTGCAATGGAGGTAGAATAAGCGTCTGGTTATGTAATGATTCTTGGAAAGTGTGCTGCTGACTTGTCACCCCAGAATATCACATTCTACTGCTGAAGTCATGTGTGAATTTTAAATAGGAAAGGCTTACGTGTCATCTGGAAGATAAAATCCAATAATCGGCTGTCATGTTAGCATGGACCTGTTTATAGGATTAACATAATAACATAAAAAAACTAAAGATTAGAAGGACTAGAAGGTTAAATTATAAATTAGAAAAAGGAAGCAAATGTAGAAAAAGGTTGCAGTCAGGGATATGGTCCCAGGTTTTGTTAGTTCTGCATTAATCACTCAGGTGAGACTATATACTTTATCCTTGGGAGTAGAGGTGGCATAGGAGAAAGGAAAGTTTCAACCTGTATATTTCATAATGCTGAATGGTCTTCTACTTGTTCTTTGGAAACAAATGAATTCAGTGACTTTCAGCTCCCCTACCACTGAATCCAATAGGCCAATACAATTCCAAAAAAAGTCATACTAATAGTCAGAATTTCAAAAGACAAATTATCTCAATAATTGACATCAGTCAACTAGTATGCTCTCAGCCAGGATTTGGGTGCAGGGAAAATTATAGCTGCCCATTGTGGGTTTTTTTTTTTTTTTCCTGCTCTATAAACATGCCAGGTAATACCAAAAGACTTATGGGAATCAAACTGGAGTCTAAGGTTGATTTCTTTTCTGCATTCAGTACACAGGAATTTAAAGAGACCCGGGTTCTTTCCCTTAGCTCCATCTCTCAGGATTTCTAGCAGTGTAGGCTTCCTTCTTTAACTGTTCATTTTAGAGGAACGTGGTTAGAGTGAATCCTTCTAAATGAGCTCTTCATCCCTAATAGTGAGTGTTTTATCTACTTCTGAGCAGAGGTTACAGCTCCTTAAATATATATATTTGTTCACACTTATAATCTTTGAGATAGCAGTTTACCACATCTTGTTTATTGAATAACCGTACCTGTGAACTCAATAATGAGCGAGCTCTTATGACATCAATAACCGTATTGAGATAGGCTCTCATCTATTCACAGCTCCTCTACCTATTGAAAAAGAATGGAAAGGGAAAGGAAATATATATATAATTTTTGGTTTTGAGATGGTGTTTTGCTCTGTCACCCAGGCTGGAGTGCAATGGCATGATCTTAGCTCACTGCAAACTCTACCTCCCAGTTTCAAGTGATTCTTCTGCCTCAGCTTCTCCAATAACTGGAATTACAGGCACCCACCACCACGCCCAGCTAAATTTGTATTTTTAGTACAGACAGGGTTTCACCATATTGGCTAGGCGGGTCTCAAACTCCTGACTTCAAGTGACCCATCTGCCTCTTCCTCCCAAAGTGCTAAAGTGCTGAGATTACAGGTGTGAGCCACTGTGCCTGGCCCCTTTAAAAAGATTCTATTTGGCCGGGCGCGGTGGCTCAAGCCTGTAATCCCAGCACTTTGGGAGGCCGAGATGGGCGGATCACGAGGTCAGGAGATCGAGACCATCCTGGCTAACACGATGAAACCCCGTCTCTACTAAAAAATACAAAAAAACTAGCCGGGCGAGGTGGCGGGCGCCTGAAGTCCCAGCTACTCGGGAGGCTGAGGCAGGAGAATAGCGTAAACCCGGGAGGCGGAGCTTGCAGTGAGCTGAGATCCGGCCACTGCACTCCAGTCTGGGCGACAGAGCGAGACTCCGTCTCAAAAAAAAAAAAAAAAAAAAAAAAAAAGATTCTATTCGACTCCTCCATGCCATAGGCTGGAAGTTGGTCTGTGATCCTTAAATCCTTTTTTTGTTTTCTTTGAGTACGGAGAAGAGTTGGGTAAGGACAAGAATCTGTCTGATCAAATATCTGAGGGTAACGATAGTTTCTGGACAGGAAATCAGTGGAGAAAAATAATATAAAAGGGTATTAAAGGTCAAAGAAAGAAAACACAGAGTATGAGCATAGAACAATCTAAATAGAGTAAGGAGAGATGTATTTATTTAAAATATTTTACCTATGTATTACTTCCACTGATTTTTTCTAAGTCTTTCAAGAGATGGGTGGCTTCTTCGCCAAACCATGTCATCTCTTGCCAGATAACGACACTGTGTCTCTTTGCTTATTCTCTTGCCTCTAAACAATTGATTTACCACATTCAGTCAATGTGGTCTTTTCAAAACCAAAATTAAATTGTTATAAGATGAAAGGGTGGAACCAACACTAAAAATATATAATTCAGAAGCTAGCATCTATGTCAAGATATATCTAGTTCATATTCACAGATAATTTGAGGAAAAAATACAAAAATTTAAAAAAATTTCTAGTCTACATGAAGTAAAAATCAATGAAGAAACAAATGCTCTTGAAAATTGCAAATGTCATATCTGATAAAATATTTAATAAAAATAATATTTAACAAAATTGAGGAAGTCTCCTAGAAAGTAGAGAAAAAAGAGACATATAAAGAAGAGAAAAAAAATAAAAGAAATAAAGGATACATCCAGGAAGTCAAGAATTACAACTTATAGAGAGAACAAAGAACATATAGAAGAATAAATTATCCATAAATTGAGGCAAATAATTTCCCTTAAGCTTAATTGAGGCTAATAATTTCCCATAATTATCCAGAAAAAGATTTTAAAACAAAATGTAATACATGCCTAGATGTATATATTTAAAATTTCAGAATCTTAAAAAATAATGTAAAATCCTACATAAGAATAGGAGAAGGGTATAAGAAAGGCAGAGAGAGCTAGAATGAGAATCAGAGAGCCAAGGAAAGAGAGACAGCAGGGATCAAAATCACATCACACTTCTCAACAGGGACACCGTGTGAAAAGTAGTAACTTCAAATACTGAGTGAAATTCTTTTTAGCTTGGAATTCTAAACCCGGTCACCATTAACCATCACTAAATTATGAGTACAGAAGGAGACAGTTTTGGATATTCAAGAACCCAGTAAACTTACCCCTCACTATTTTTTTTTAAGGATCATTTTAAAGATACCCTTCAAGAAAATAAGGGAGCATAGCAAGATAGTGAAAGATAGATGATGCAGGATCCAGCCCAGGAAGTCAGTAAAGAGAAGTATCACAATGCAACAGACATAGAGAGAAAATAATACAGATTGGTAACATAAAACTCAGAGGCCAAAGAATGTAGTCTTGAGGGAAAAAGGGGACTGATATAATGTATCATAGGAAATCATTGAACTATAACAATTATAGTCCAATAATTGGACTATAACAAAAACAAATAGTGTAAGAAAATGAAAGCCAAGTGGAGACCTCAAGAAAAAACAAGCAAAAAACCTGCACAAGGAAATAAATATAAACATAGTACCTTCTGTCCTCTGCTATGATTTTCTAAGTTACATGAATGTAAAAATCACAATAATGTAAGTATAATGTATATTGATTTTCAACTTTTAGACAAAGATAGTATCTTTTATAATGAAAGAATAAAAATGTCAAGATTGATAATATATTCTGTTCAATAGATGCCTTAAATGATAAATCAAGAAATAATTAATTATATTTAAGATATATTCAGAAATATGTTAATAATAATCAGAAACAGCTTAATGAGCTAGAGAGTAGGCAAAATAGGAGATTGTTGTTTTTATTTTAATTATACTTTAAGTTCTAGGGTACATGTGCACAACGTGCAGGTTTGTTACATAGGTATACATGTGCCATGTTCGTTTGCTGCACCCATTAACTCGTCATTTATATTAGGTATTTCTCCTAATGCTATCTATCCCCTTGCCCCCGACTCCATGACAGGCCCCTGGGTGTGATGTTCCCTGTCACTGTGTCCAAGTGTTCTCATTGTTCAATTCCCACCTATGAGTGAGAACATGTGGCGTTCGGTTTTCTGTCCTTGTGATAATTTGCTCGGGCGGATGGTTTCCAGCTTCATCCATGTCCCTACAAAGGACATGAACTTAACCTCTTCTATGGCTGCATAGTATTCCATGGTGTATATGTGCCACATTTTTTTAATCCAGTCTATCATTGATGGACATTTGGGTTGGTTCCAATTCTTTGCTATTGTGAATAGTGCCACAATAAACACACATGTGCATGTGTCTATACAGTACCATGATGTATAATCCTTTGGGTATATACCCAGTAACGGGATCACTGCGTCAAATGGTATTTCTATTTGTAGATCCTCGAGGAACAATGGTTGAACTAGTTTACACTCCCACCAAGAGTGTAAAAGTGTTCCTATTTCTCCACATCCTTTTCAGCACCTGTTGTTTCCTAACTTTTTAATGATCACCATTCTAACTGGTGTGAGATGGTATCTTATTGCGGTTTTGATTTGCATTTCTCTGATGACCAGTGATGATGAGCATTTTTTTATGTGTCTGTTGGCTGCATAAATGTCTTCTTTTGAGAAGTGTCTGTTCATATCCTTTGCCCACTTTTTGATGGGGCCGTTTGTTTTTTTCTTGTACATTTTTTTAAGTTCTTTGTAGATTCCGGATATTAGCCCTTTGTTAGATAAGTAGATTGCAAAAATTTTCTCCCATTCTGTAGGTTGTGTGTTCACCTTGATGGTAGTTTCTTTTGCTGTGCAGAAGCTCTTTAGTTTAATTAGACCCATTTGTCAACTTTGGTTTTTGTTGCCATTGCTTTTGGTGTTTTAGTCATGAAGTCCTTGTCCATGCCTATGTCCTGAATGGTATTGCCTAGGTTTTCTTCTAGGGTTTTTATGGTTTTAAGTCTAACATTTAAGTCTTTAGTCCATCTTGAATTCATTTTTGTATAAGGTGTAAAGAAGGGACCCAGTTTCAGCTTTCTACATATGGCTAGCCAGTTTTCCCAGCACCATTTATTAAATAAGGAATCCTTTCCCCATTTCTTGTTTTTGTCAGGTTTGTCAAAGATCAGATGGTTGTAGATGTGTGGTGTTATTTCTGAGGCCTCTGTTCTGTTGCATTGGTCTATATGTCTGTTTATGCCTTCAGCTTTGTTCTTTTTGTTTAGGATTGTCTTGGCAATGCAGGCTCTTTTTTGGTTCCTTATAAACTTTAAAGTAGTTTTTTCCAGTTCTGTGAAGAAAGTCATTGGTAGCTTGATGGGGATGGCACTGAATCTATAAATTACCTTAGGCAGTATGGCCATTTTCACGATATTGATTCTTCCTATCCATGAGCATGGATTGTTCTTCCATTTGTTTGTGTCCTCTTTTATTTTGTTGAGCAGTGGTTTGTTCTCTTTGAAGAGGTCCTTCATATCCCTTGTAAGTTGGATTCCTAGGTATTTTATTCTCTTTGTAGCAATTGTGAATGGGAGTTCACTCATGATTTGGATCTCTGTTTGTCTGTTATTGGTGTATAAGAATGCTTGTGATTTTTGCACATTGATTTTGTATCCTGAGACTTCGCTGAAGTTGCTTATCAGCTTAAGGAGATTTTGGACTGAGACAATGGGGTTTTCTAAATATACAATCACGTCATCTGTAAACAGGGAAAATTTGACTTCCTCTTCTCCTAATTGAATACCCTTTCTTTCTTTCTCCTGCCTAATTGCCCTAGCCAGAACTTCCAACACTCTGTTGAATAGGAGGGGTG